>NC_034409.1:138605029-138690672 GCF_002078875.1 Numida meleagris | reverse complement strand
CCTTTCTTCCTTTCTTCCTTTCTTCCTTGTGTTTTTGTTTTTGTTTTGTTTAAATAAAAGTAAGTGGCATTTCTTTTCAAACATCACCTAAAATTGGTAGAGAAGAAACTAGTTAAAACAGTTTCTTTTTTTTTTCTCACCTTTCACCTGCTTTCCTTCCCCAGAATCTTCCCCAGTGATTCCTACCTGATTGTTTGTATAAGCAAATCAGTAGGCTCCAGCGTATTAAGAGCAACGTCCAAACAAGAAATGGCTTCCACATTGTGCCTGCACAACTTTGTAATCTGAGGTGTGTGGGAAATTATCTGTTTTTACACACAAAGACTATCACCTGGTTTAAACTGAAACAGTACTGGCTGAACAATTCTGTGCTGATTTAGATAAGTTAAGGATTTGTCCCTTTTGTTTTAAAGGAAAATAAAAAGCTGATTTCAAAGTGAAAATATGAGCAGACACTTATTTGTGTTGAACATGTTTTTTCAAAAGGAGTTTCCAGAATCCTAGAGGAAGGTTTATTGACTGCCTTCACAGTCTTAAGTGTCAAAAAAAAAAATATCTCAGGCTGTGTCTGGGGTAGCAGCTTCCAGACAAAGCAACTCTTCTCTAAAGGAGCAGAGAAAATAACCCTGAAACATCTGGTTTCCGTTTAAACCAGAAGCCCAGAGAAGGTGCCTTCCATGTAATTTCAACATTTAGGATATGCAAACATGTATTTTTGTCTGGCTTCCAAGAGAAGGGAAACTGCTGTCACCATGTTGCCTGTCACTATGCCCATTCTCATTTTTTTCTTCTTAATAACTTTGAGATCCATTGGCCAATTTCCAAATCGGCCAGAGAGGTACAAAAGATACTGACTTCTCACGTGGTTCATGGAAGTAGCAACCAAATAGAGAACCTCTATGCCTTCAGCGAGGATAAATGGTAGGGCATGAACTCAGGAAAATAGGAAAAGACAAAAAAGAGTTATGAATGGTTTAATTGGGAGTGGGGAAAAATGCAAGACAAAACAAAATCTTCCTAGTCATTGTAAGTATTTTTGTTGTCAAGAAACCTACATGGTATTACTCACAGCTGACAGATTAGTCATCTGACATCTATTAAGGCACAAACACTGATTCAAGTTTTCTCCACAGTTGGGATGTATAATTGTCTTTCTGCTGCATGGATTACCCAGTTTATTAAAAAGTATCTATATCTTAATTCATCTAAAACAGATAAGAACCACATTGCACAAATCTGCTGGAAACTAGGCTTTTTAGTTTGGAGGCTCACATTAGATCAGTTTGGAGGTATGAGACAAGACTGGACAGCTTATATCTGTGTCTGCTGCAATGCCCATTTCACTGCTCCATACCCAATGCAGATCTTATTATTTCTTCATGCTTGCCAATTTAACTGTTTAGCCTCATTCAAATCACTTCCTAAAGCATTTTCTACGTGTTGTCTTTTAACATTTATCTCACAATAAAAAATGAATGAGAATATTTATAGTCTATTTCAAAGTGTATCAACATAGATTGAACTTTCATGGCCTTTTCTCTAAGTGTGTATTTGCATATGATGACAGACATTAAGCCAAAACCCATTATCCTCCCATTTTTGTCAGGTACTACAGAGGACTCTGAACATGAACGATATGATTAGATTGAGACTTTATGGCCTCTGGGGAGAAAGGCTGAGTAACATTAGTCTGCAACAAAAACTTCATTTCTTATTGCATAATTAGTCCTTTCCAAAGTCATGAGCATTTTTCACTGAAATCAATACAGCTCACTGAAACAAAGCTGTTCATTTTATCTAGCCCTGCAGTTTTTACTTCCTAACCCCTATGCTCCAGCACTTTTGGCATGCTTAGTTAAAGTGGAGGCACTGGTGTAAGAAGTCACTAAGGATTGGACCCAAAGGAGCACACTCCCTCCTGTGTAGCTGTGGATTTGCTTGAGAGTGATAAGGAGCTTTGGGCAACTTGTCTGCCTCTGTGCTGCACCACTGGGACTTCCTAGCATGGTGCAGCGGTCTTTGTCTTTTGCACCAAGTGGAGAAAAGGCAGAAAAAGGACCTCTAAACAATCTCTTACTGTGAGTTTGTGTAATCAAACGTGAGATAAGCAATTTTGTGTCATCTGATGTACAGTGAGATTTGGCTTCCATTTCCTTGTTTTATTAGGACATTATGTTTGTCATGAGAATTCTGGGCAAATCTGAGGACAACAAAGACAACTTTCTCTTTTCTTTCTTTCTGGGGCCTGTTTCCCTGGACATTTTATCTGTGGGTTTGCGGGTGTGAACTGGCCTTACCTTGCCATCCTTTCCTCTTGTTCCTCACGTGCATTGTTTCCCATGCTGTACTGCTACAATTGTTTATGAGTCAGAGCATACAACAACAGAGGATAAAGGAAAAATGACATTCAGTTTATGAGGATTTTCTTTTCTTGGCCTGAGCTGACTCAGTGTACCCATCTGAAACAATAGACAGGAGGAAGCATTACTGTGGGTAAATTAGGAGACATTTAAGTCCAACATCTGATACAGATATAACCAGAGTATTAGAGAACACCCAGCACACTGCCTGCGCTTGTTGAATTTATCAAGGGATTGATCCTCTCCTGTGGTGGACAGTCACAACCTGGCCTCGACTGAACAAATGCTTCAGATTGGGAAAATGTTTGTACAACTCTAAACAAACTATGACTGCTTAGAAGATAATGGCAATAATTTCCTTGATTATCTATTAATCTTTAAGCTTTTTCATCATATCTATTTTGGTGTTCATGAATAAAATAAAATGGTAGGAATTAATGAAACTTCTTGTGTATGGATGATAAATACCTGTTTTGAAGACCTTTTTATTCAGATCCTGTCCCTTCTGTAAAACACTCCCCATGGTATACCATTATGTTAAACCAGTAAAGAGGAAAATGGTATTCCACGCACATGTGAGCTAATAACAACTGGCATGCAGAACACAAACACCACAGTGGGTCACACTAAGGCAGACTGGCAAGCTGCTGTGCTAGCTTAGTTTCCAAATATCTGAAGATAATTGCCCCAGTATATCCATGCAAAACTTACAAAGAAAAAAATAAGATTATCCCAAGCATGAAACTAGCTGGAAAATTACTCAGCAGTGTTATTGAAAACTCATTTTACCTGCTGTGATATTTAGCTAATATGATTAGCAACATTAAGACAGAGACTTCTGCTATAGTTTGGAAATAGGCTCCAACCTACCTATCACAGTGGGAAATATATTTTTGTTCTGTAACATATCAGCATTTCCTGCATGAAATCTCTGAAACATCCACCTCTACTTTCTTATCTCACTACTGTCAAATTCAAGACTGATTCATGTACAGTATATAGTTCAGGACCTTTACACTCAGTGGGAATGCTAAGAACAGTAAGGGAAATATTGTTTCAGTAATTAATTACGTGGAGCAAAGGTGAAAATCTTTAAAAATGATTTACAATAGATTTGTATGCACAAAACGTTATTTTCATGCTGAGCTCATTTCCAGGCTTTTGCATAGGTGAAGACTTTTCTACTTGTATGGGTGTATAAAAAGTTGAAATTGTGCTACTTGTTTTTTATAAAATAGAAAAATAATTTTCCCTTTTCTTGAACCGATTTCCCCACACTGCATTCCTTGCTGACCATACTATCTGCCTTCTTAATTTGGTAATTACACTTCCTTCTTTCTTACAAGGTCTATAGTAATATCAATGATTATAATAAAATAATATCACGTTACTTTAGCACCTGGGGCCTGCAGCCGTAACAAAGACCTCATGTGGAGAGGTCTTTAAAAAAAACACAGAACTGGAAATTAGTTTTCTCTTTCACTATTTCTCAAGAGAATACATTGTAAGACAAGAGATAACTGATAATACACACTTATGGGGAAAGAGAACAATTATATCAAGTAAGGCGTGTGTGTGTAAAGATCGGGCTCTCTCTAAATGAGGTGATTTCCATTTGGATCATTTGAATACTGTAGCATCTTCTAATTTGGGGACGGTGGGTTAAAGCTTTTCTGTAAAATATATTAGAAATTGACCATATAAAATTGAAAGCCTGTGGATTTAGATCCTAGAAAGGATAAACTTTTCAAGACTGTTGATATGTTTGTGGGAAATCCGTTATGTGCCAGGGAGGGCATAGTTCACTGAAGGCAGCCAACTACTTAGGTGGAAGAGATACTCAGGCTTCTTGCACAAAAACATGGAGGAAATTATGCATCTTGTAATAGATGTATGGAACTAACTGAGGTAAGTAAATTGGTGCATCTCTGCCTAATTGCAGAATTAGGGGATATGTCTCAATCCCACTCCCTGGTTTTCTCACCCACAATTTCTAGAGATGCTCCTCTTCTTGTGTAACTTGCAGCCCAGAATTCAAACTCTCTTCAGGAGGCAAGAACATATGGCATTTTAAAAAAGGAGTGGCTCATTTTTGTCTACTTTTTTTAACGGAGCTTTAACACCTCTGTGTGTGTATGAGCTCGTGTGCATATGCACTTTATATATATATATATATATATATATATATATACATATATGTGTAGACATTTGGCTCTGAGGTCCCAAATTCAGATCTCTTCCAGCAAACTAAGTGCTCTAGCTATGAGGTTAAAGCTAACCTTCACATTATGTTCTTTCTTTTCACAGGGTCACAGAGCCATAGAACAGCTGATCTTGGAAGGAACTTTCTGAAGTCATCGACTCCGGTCCTCTGTGCAAAGCAGGCTCACTTACAGCAGATTGCTGAGACTTGCCTAGTAATTTTTTACTGTCTCCATTTTTTTTCCCCATACATCGAATCAGAATTTCCTGTTTTCCAGTTTGTGCCCATCAGTTCTTATACGATCAGTGTACCCATCCTACCCTGGGGAGACACTGACTCTCATCTATGCTTCCTTCCTGCCATAAGGTAGCTGTAGGTTGCAAGCTCTCTCATGGGTATGGTTGATTTCCCTTTTGAATAAAATAGGATTGACTTTAGTAATGCATTTTTAGTTTACCTAAGACTTTATCAATTCTATCAGTTGGATCTTAAAACAAATGACAGCTTTGGAAGAAACTGCATATGATATAATCTTTTATCCCTGCTCTAAAGAGCAGTACTGACTAAGCAGAAACACTGGACAACAGTATAGGAGACTCCAAATAGTTATTAACTGCATTTTTCTGTTACTGTCTGAGAAGATTTGAAGGGTGGACCTTCTCTTGTCCCTCTGCTTCAATTACAGGCAGGAAAGTGCTTCAGCAGTAAGTCACGTTTCTCTTGTTTACACTCATCAAGGCCTTTCTGTTGCGTAATTCTTTTGTTTTGCACTGTTGTAATCTCTGATGCACATGGATCTCGGACAATGTAGATGACCCGTGTGGGATGCATGAGGTTCTCTGTCAAGATATTGTTGTCCCTCTCTGGCTGGGATCCAGGTTTAGTACTAAGCATTAAAAAAAAAAAAAGAACAATAGAGATAAATATAGATGCTGTTGGGAAAAAGAATCCAGCGCACTGTCCATCCCAGCCCTTTGAAGCAACAGCCACAATGCAGTTCCCTTTGACTTTCTCAGGGATTCCCAGATATTAACAGTAACTTATGCAACCAAAGCAGACACCGCCTGACTAACACTTGGCTAACCCTTTGCAATCTCTTTCCAAATGCAAGCTATGAAACAAAGCTTAGTGCCAGAACGTAGGGTCTCACGGTGTGCACACTGAACACGTCTGGAAGCAACAGGAGTATTGACGGTGGTAGCAGTGGTACTGAGGTAAATCAGACCCCTCGCTGCAGGGCATTGCAGTGCACTCCAAACAACAGTACTCCCTAGACCTGAAGTTAATTTTGCAAGTCCAAGAGCCTCTACTAAGACTGAAATTCATGTTATTAAGTACCGTTCAATACTTTTTAATTAGTATTTTAATGAGTACTATTTAAAATCTAGTTCATCATTGACTTTTGATGACTGTTTATTATTTTGATTAATAACTTAGTAACACAACTCTGTTTCAAAGCCCCCTACAACATATTATTAGCTAAACTGATCACTAAGTCCAACTCTTTAATATTAGTGTTTCTGTATAAACATGATGTTTAATTATTTAAAGGGAGAAGAGCACAGTGCTTGCACTAAACTTCTCTAACAAAATTCTGGGAGCTGGGTGCCAAGGCAGGGATTTACCCCCTCCATACTTTGAGCTTTTTTTTTCTTGAATAGCTTCTTTTTTGAGGGCTATTTCTCTTTTGAAAATAGCCAGTTGGTTATTGCTGATTTTTTGTCTGTCAGAAAGAGGAGTCTGTGTAACATTAGTTTTTTTAGCAGTATAAGCCAGTCTGTGTTTGAGTGTATAATATTGGTGCTTTGAATAATGGAAATGTACATATTTGTTTCACTGTGTTCTTATAAATGCCAAATTCAGAGTAATGTTAAAGAATCATGGAATGTGGTGAGTTGGAAGGGACCCACAAGGATCACTGAGTCCAACTCCTGGCTCCACACAGAGCTACCTAAAAATCAAGCCACATTTCTGAGAGCATTGTCCAAACTCTTCTTGAACTCTGGCAGCTTGGGGCCTTCACCACTGCCCTGGGGAGCCTGTTCCATGCCCACCACCCTCTTGGTCAAGAATATTTATATGAAAGTAAAGTTATATATAAAAACTGTAATAAGTACCTTGACTTACTGGTTAAAAAACAAAGAAGAGAAAAAGTTAGTTTGTAATTCAGACACTCAAATTACTGCACAAGAATAGCTGGGAATATTAGATTGGTGTGGGACTGTTTTTGCTGCCATAACTGCTGGTACAATGATTTTATGTACCGGTAAACTATATATCTTAACAGGTAAATTCTTTTTTTTTTTTTATCTGCTCTTTTTTTTAATTACATTGTTTTACAAAATATAAGCATCATTTCCCTTTACACGGTACTCATCCAAGAGGATGACATGGCAATTTTGATTTGCTGACAGAAGTAGGCCAAAATAAATTTTCCCAGTGCAACTCCAGTGTTTTGTTTGTTTTTCAATGTTGTAGAACATTGTTTTGAGTAACTTCTTGTGAATATTTTCCTTAATAGTTAAATTGTTTTTGCTCTAAAATAATAGCATATTTTAACAAGTTACCTTAACTTTCATTTTAATATCAGGTAATTGATATATTTGCAGTTTTCCTTTCAAAATTATATCTCAACATGCAGCTTATTTAAAATATTTTAAAAATTAAACCATTTTATCACATGTAAAAATATATAATTCAATTGCAGTTTATTTTTTCTTTTCATTTTTTCACATATGTGTAAAAGTAATTATAAATATGACAAAAATGTTCTTTCTAACTTGATGAGAAGCTAAAAAAAATTTACGTTCATCTGTCCCATCATAATTTGCTCTTTCTCTGTGGGAAAAAGCCTCTTTAGGATGAAATTTGTATGATAGAATTTAGTCCATAAAGTTTGGACTGACGATATTTTTCATTTTGTATTTTTCTGTCATCAAACTATGTCACAAAAATATTCTGTCATTTAATGGAAAAATATTGGAGTAGAGAGTTAATGTGAAGAGCTTGAATAGCATCCCACTTTGAAAGTGGAAGAATAACACAAGGGTTTTAACTGGAGTTCCAAACTGTCATGCTATTTCAGCATACAGTGGCCTTTAAGGATTTGAAAAGCACAATGGGACACATTAAAATGATTTGATACATAACTTGGTTAAATTTGAAAGCTTTTCCTGTGCAGAATTTTTGGTTATCTGTCTATAATAGCTCTTTGACCTTAACCTAGGTTAGTAGGTTTGCACGTTTTTCTAATCCAACTGTGTATGTTTCGATTTTGAGTGGAAGGTCTTCATTTATTATAAATCTATGCCTTTAAAATTGCTAAACCTTATTAATCCACTTAAAGGCTTAACCATCTATAAAAATGTACTATGCAAATTGGACTTTTTCACTTCTTCAGTCATCACAGCCAAGCACATAGAGCTTGAGGAAATTTATGCATTCTGACCATCTCTAAATCGTTAGAGGCCAAACCAATTTAAATAGCAATCAGTGACCAAGAACACCCTTTGCTCTCTAAAGGTTTTTTCCTTGCTGTTGTAATTATTTAATTCAAGACTGTAACATTCTGCACTGCTGGATGCTCTGCAGACTGGATCCATCCTTCCTTGTTTAATTTGCCTTTTTCCTCTGCCATTAGATTGTTAGTTCTCAAGACAAGCAAAGAGCACTAACGCCATTACATAGTATGAGCAGAAGTTGTCTCTTAAATTTCTAAAAAAAATGATCCTTTGGATTAGACATTTGGGGTAGAGTTTTTGCCTCTATAACTGTGTCCCTGGCTTGCTTCATTATCCCTAAGATTTGCTACTTGCAAGACTCGACTCCTCTCATTTTATAAAGTGTTCAGAGTTGTTAAACAAAAAAGCACATGCACAAAATTAAAACAAAACAAAATAAAACCAGCAGCATATAAAATATTATGTTTGTCACTGATTTCTCTGAAGACAGAGTTTTTCTCGTAGGCCTTTGGAGCCTGTGAAATCTCTGGATGTGGCCACAGAGCAAGTGGGATGAAACTGCAAAAATATCTAGAGTTTTTCTGAAGTAACATCTAAGATTGGGACTGAAGAGACAAATGTGTCACTCTCAGAAATTGTAACAGACCCAGCTCATTGAAAGGCAGCATTTTCCTTAATTTTTATTTGTCTGTCAGTTTAGAAATTGCAGAGTTTTAATACCCACAATAGCGTTTATTCTGTCGGAAAAGTTGTCAGAGGTATTTAATTCTGGTGTCACTTTTTTACTATCAATTATTTCATCCCTTGTGCACGATCTGGTCTCTGAAGTCATTAATGGGATTAGGTGGAAAAATCTTGGAAAAATCTACTACTAGGCACTTTTTATATTTGTGTCACTCATAAGGTATATGATGTTATAGTTTCTATATGCAGAAGATGTATCTTCTGTGGCAAGACACTTCTGATGTCTTGCAGTGTCATAAACTCATTAGAGCTTTTGACTTGTTCCAGCCTTCAGATTAAAATGGTTCAGGTTACATCATTTTAAACTGCACAAAGGGTCAAGAGACCGTATCATTTCAGTGAGGCTACAGTTCATTTGCTCTGGCTCAGGAGAGCCAGAGGATGAAATAAATATTAATAGTCACAGTTTGAAATAAGGATTGCAGCTTTGATACTACAATGAAGCGAAACATTCATACATGATGCAGCAAAACAGTGACTGGATTTTTGCCGTTTTGAAGGACATGGAGAGGAAAAGATAAATAAAAAAATACATAATTAAAAAATGCACCTGGTACCTACTTTTTAAAAAAAAACTTTTCATTATGGAAAGAAGCAATATTTGCTTTTTGCTTCATGGAGCTGAAATCAGTCCATTAAGAGGGTGGGAGAAAGATTAATAGGTAAATTCAGCATTCTGACTCCTTCTGGTAGCTAATGTGTTTAATCTTACCTAGGTGATGAGCTACATTTACATTGACGATGAGTGGAGAGAGAGAAAGAGAGGTTAAATATGTGGTTAGAGGGACAAAGTTAATGAAAGCACATTACAGGATTTTACAAAAAACATATATTACTGTTCATTTAATTTAGTCCTTGGGACAATTACATCCCCGGTGTAATCTCATTAAGCTAATGAGATCACATCAGGGATGAATTTGGCTGTTGTATTTGAAGTTTTAAAATGGTGATGTTATCGTAATTTTCTTCTTTGCTTAGAATGTGGATGAGTTTTGGAAGCCTGAGAAAAGAGTATTTTTATGGATGACAGAGACCAGTGCGATAGGGAGGATGCAGAGTAGAATACTGAGCTAGTTCCTTTGTAGCTCTCTTTGTCCTTGTGCAGATCATTATTTAGAGTTTATTAACTTTTCACTTCCTTAGAAATCACTGTCACCTGAAAAACAGATTCTTAAAACTGTAAGGCACCTACCTCATCCTAAAAGGTGCCCCTGTTCACTTTCAGGCATGAGTGATCCTCTCGAGCTCATCCTCAGCTGCACTGGTTAGCCTGAAGGCATTATCAAAGCTTGACTGAAGTGTGTACAGCTTTGTTGGTGTCTTAGAAAGCTGCTGTGTCTGCTGAGAAACTGACAGTAGATTTCCTAACTGAAGTAAAAGCTCCCCAGATTCCAAAACAGCTTCTCAAACAAACCGTTCATCTACTTTCATCTCCTGTGAGCTTGGTCTTTTAGATTTGCTCAGAACACACATAAAACATACACAACATAGTCTTATTCTGTTGATTTTTGGATTATGTGTTTGACAATTGCACGTCCAAGTTGGCTGTCACAAGCTGCATTCAAGTCCTTTCTTTCGATGACAGGACTTCAACTTGGTGAGAGCTGAAACTATTAAGCTGCTGGGTTACCTGGAGTTTTATTTAAAGTAAATGATGAGATAGTCATTGAACTGGGACGAGTACCAGTATCTTGGGTGGTGTCTTCAACCTGGGAACAGCAACTGTTTCCTTCTGTGGTCCTATAAATCGCTATAACTGGGAGAATGATACAGACTGCTAACATATTACTCACTAACAAATTGCTAAGGGTTATTTCTTATACAATGAGTTCAAATTACAGCCTCCATGAAGTTGCAAGAGAGACAATTTAGATTCAAGTCTATCACAACACAGGTGAATAAACTAAGAAAGCATCTATTTCATGGATTCTCTGACATTTTGTGTTATTTTATTGGACATTGGTAGAACTATATGTAAATGTCTTCAGTATAAACTCATACTTGACAATCTGTCTCACAATAGAGAAACATAGGCTTTGTGATTCACAGAGATCATGGCAGCGTGACAGAGTTGTAAGCATTGACTGAATATAACTCTTTGTTAAATTGTGCACAATCCTGCTTAGCTAGATTTTGAGGTATTTGACTATCCCCATCATTAAGGGCTAAAGTAATGGAAAACAAAATACGGCTGGAGCGTAGCAATTCTCCAATTATTCCTGTTTGCCAGAACCAACAATCAATCCAGAAGCTTTGAGTTATGCCAGCAAATCAAATCTGCCGTATTTCATTGGGTTTAGCTTAGTAAGATTCCATATAAAATAAATTACACTTCTATGAAATTTATCCTAAAACTTATACAGTAATAATGCTTCAGCATTTTTGAGTTAATCTATATTGCTCTTATTTCTCAATAAATCTGGGAATGGTTAAAAAATCCCTGTAGATATTCTTTTTTTCTGATATTTGCCCTTAAATATTACAGGAATTTTCCAGCTGAGATATAATAACATTATTTCCTCCCAGCCTACCTTCTAGTTCTACTTCAGCAGACTCACAATGAACATGTTCTCAGAACGCACACCCAACTGCACTTTCCTTTTATTACTTATGACAATCTTTAGAGTGCACAGGAGACATTTATTTTTTTTTCTCAGACCTTATTCTTTATTCATCATGACAGTGACACAATGCTCTAGACCTTAATGATCTTATGCAATTTTATTTTTGCTCTCAACAATAGTTCAGACACATATATAATCCCCGCTCTCACTCTTCCTCGCTTCCCTCACTAATGTGTTTGTTAATTTTTCAAAAAGATGTGTAAACATGTCATTTTTCTAATTATTTTGAATTTTTTACCTGGCATTATAGTTACGTGATGCTCATCCCTGTTTCACTCTAGTGCCTCTTTGCCACAGTGGTGAGGGAGGCAGTTTTATAATGTCATTTTTCTGTTCAGCTACATTTTGATCTTAATCAAATTCAGCTAACCTTTGGAATGTCTATTCTCTGGGAAATTCTGAGATTTAATTTTTCATTCTTAATTCCAAAACAGACTGAGGTTGTGACCAAATAACGGCAGATCAATGGATATGTTCTGCTTAGAGAGCATTGAAATACCGTGCTCTGATTCAAGCCTGCACTTTTGTTTTATTTCACTTTAGATTCAAAAAATCACTAAAGATGAAATACAGTTTTAACACTATCAGAATGTTTCAAACAAAACAGCCCCCAAGTCAGGATATTTCCCCATGTGTCCTTCCTGAAAACGAAGCCACGTTTTCTAATGTAAGAGCGTTATCATTGGAAACCTCACACTACAGCAGAGCTGACATTTTAAGGTGTAGAATTCTATTGAAATCAAAGAGGAGCCTAATCCTTTCAGGAGGCACCTTGGCCCCGGGAAAGATCTGGGGAAAAGAAGAAGGAAACCCACGTTCTGTTCTTCAGAAAGGTTCCCGCCCACGTGGGCCCATGCAGCAATGATGTCTGAGCCCAGAATGCAGTCTCACCTGCTCTCCCCTCCTGGTCACAGTATCGGATTTAAGGTACTTAAGTAAACCAAACAAACAGGAAAAGAGGTAAAAGGGCATTCTTGATGCTCAGATGGTGATGAGAAGGGGAAAAACATGCTGTTGCAAGCCCGAGGGAGATATATGACTACCCAAAGCTGGATATAAACATAAAGGGTGAGTGAAATTTTGTCACTCAGAGGTGGTGTTTGAAATGCACTTCTCCTGTTGTTTTTTTTCCCCTGCAACATAATGGGGTGGGGAGGAGTTCAGAGAATGGGAGCATTTTATCTTGTGCTACTGAATTCAGAAGCCCTTGTGAGTTTCATTTCTTACTGTAATAGATGCTTCATTTTGAATGCTTCAACATCTATGAGCCTCCCAGTGTAGATGAATGAACTCTGCCGTCATCCCAAACACATCACTTTTATATCTTCTTGTCAGACGATTACAGTTATTAACAGCAGCGTTTAAAATTCACTTTCTTCTTTGAAGGAAACCCTGTCTATAAGACAGAACAAATTACAAGTACTATGTGTAGTGCAGTAGTGTTAAAGCTGCTGTCAGCATCCCAATGTGGCCATATGTCTGACATAAAGTACACAAAAGAAAGTGTTGAGGATTGAAGCACAGTCTGATGATAAGTAGACTTTTTAAACAATAAGCCTCTCAAGTGAGCAATATACATTCTGGTCTGTTTTTCTTACTTTGTGCTGCTTTAAATCAAAGTCCACGGGTCTGCTATTGCTGAGAGGTCGGACATGTTGTCTGCGAATAAGTAGGCCCTCTGCCAAGTAACTAGAGCTTACTCTTGGTAAAGGAAGAACATTGTTCACTAAAATAGTTTGTCTTTTGATGCCAAAGGAAATCAAATTGTAATCAAGGGCTGAGAACGGACTGAAGTCATAAAGGCTGGCTTGCCTCAGACTTTGGCAGCCTCGCTTGTTCCCAGGCATATTAAATATAATTTACGTTTGCAGAGGGGAGAGGCTTTATTGCACTGGAAATTTGTTTTAAATAACACTTAAGTGAAACAGTGTTGGGGGCAGCCAGGGATACGCTTCTATTGTCATTTAGGCTGATGAAAATCCAGAATATATTCATGAGCTTTAACAGATTTATTCCGAATTTTCATCTTTGTAAATAGATATTTACAGTCAATGTTGATTAAAAAATTACATTTTCTAGGTTCTGGTCATCCATTCCAATATGAAGGACTTAATTACATGAAATTCCATTTTACTGTACATGTGAAAATTCATATTAACTATAAATGACCATCTTTGGGTAAAAAATCATGAACATTTTATAAAATGAGTTGAATCAATTTTGCCCTTGATCTGCATTATGTGAGATGAAATCAATTTTACTGATAATTTCTGCATACCAAGTTAAAATTTATAATATATTTCATAGCTGCTGAAAATAAGTTTAGGAACACACTGAAATTATTGTTTTCTGATTTTTACTTTTCCAAATACTTTTTTTTTTTTAATTAAAAGTTGTTTTGATTTCATCATAGAATTTTAAAAAGAACTTAAAGTAGCTTCTCCCAAGAAATGATAATTCTAGTTCTCAGCATCTTTCTCTAAGTAGCCTGCTTAGACAAAGTATTGTTTTAATACTTTGCATACATTTGTATAAGATATTTTCCTTCCAACCTGACACTACAATGTAGGTTACGTATGAATTTTGCTTTACAGATTTGCACTGAGTCAAAGCAATGGAATCTGTCAACAAAAAGTAAAAGGTCTTCCTTCTAATTTAAGATCACATTAACTTTTATTTTGCAGCTTTGTCATGTTGCATATAGCTTTTGTCAGCAGATTCACTGTAGTTTCTACTGTATAAAGGGAAATTTGACCTTACTGAGAATCATAAGGCATAGTTAAACTACTGAAGAAAGATTTGGATAGTTATTCTCTTTAAAGGTTTTTTTTTTTGTCTCAATTTATCTGTTGTACCTTATGTTGAAACAACACTCTTCCACTTTAAAATGGCAACATTGAGATTGCTTTGCACAGTTTACCTCTTTTCAAGTAAGAATTAACATTTGAAGCAAATTAATTCTTCTAAAAGACAAGGGCAGACTTTGTATCTTGCCAACTAATTTGGAGGTCTAGCACAGGCTTTTAAGAACCTTAAGAATATGTTTTCTTTTTCTCAGTGCTTCAGGAACCAAAACAGGTAGCCATCTGTCTGCGATGTTTTTTAAAGACGTGCTCACGTCTGTGCATGTATTTCCCCAAGTCCTGATGACACCTACCATCTAAATGACTAGTTTAATGCCCAAAATCTGCCACCTCAAAGTAACCTGTGGCCTCATGGCTAAGGCTGGAGGCTTCTTTGAAACAATGTGTTGTTCATGTATTCTGCACAAGGCATCTAATTCCAGTTGACTTAAGGCAGTGGGTCCTAATAAGAGGCGAGATATCTGGAAAACCTGACCTGCATTTTTTCTCCATTGCCTGATTCCTTGTGCAAGTCTAGCTGAAAATAAAACTTTTCCCTGGAGCTAGAAACTTTCCTTTCCAGGAGGGAGATCAGAATTTAAATGTATTATTTCCTGAACAAAATTAATTATATTGCACTATTAATATTCAATAATTTGAAGGTAAAATGCATGATATTGCCACAAAAGAGAAAAATAATTTTTTGTTGTTGCTGTTTTTTTTTTTTTTTTTTTTTTTCACAACAAACATGAAACTATGTCAAGAATTGCAGAAATTAAAAAAATACCCTGACTTACAGTATCAGTGGCTATTCTGAGGGTAAAATGACAGGGTAAAAATTTTGACATCCCAGCATAAATATACCAAGCCTATTAGTTGTAACTTATGGCTGCTCTTTTTTTCCCAGCTGTAATACACATTTGAAAGACATATGGTGAGGGCTAAGAAACTACAAAAGACAGAAGGGTGACTGAAGAGATAAATGCTATGACTCTCAGACATGAACTAAACATCCTGGCACCTTTGACAGCCTCAGGCACTCAGGAGATTTGACAAATAGGTAGTCACTTTAAAATAGTCCATGTCAGTAAATAATACCATATGATCATGAAGCAGGGGCTTTTGAGACTAATAAAAGCAGGACACCACTAAAAATACAGACTGGGAACACATTCCAAAAAGTAACTGGAGAGACCTCAGGACATGTGTTCCCTTAAGTGAATACAGGGATTAAGCTGTTATGTGAGCTTGCATCTGTGGTTTCTGTGATGATCTGCAGCTCAGATATGCTCTGAAGTCAGGGAGATGCTTCGAGACAGCCCCGCACACTCTGAAGTAATCCTCACAAAGAGCCCTTCACAAGATGCCTTCAAGATCCAAGCCTGTCTTGAGTATTCCCTTCTCCAGCTCCACACAATCCTGTATCACGCTTTTCAAGTGCTCTCAAACTTTCTGTTGCTTTTCTTCTTCCCTTTCAGTTGAACAATGCAATACAGTGAATTTAGATGTTAATAGGAAGGTTTGTGTAATTTTTGAAGTAGGAACAAACAGCTTTAAAAGTTTTTACTTTTATAGGTAGATAGGTATATAAAGATATTTATACATTTGTTATGTTCTCTCTTCCTTTTGCATTGTCTTGTAAACATGTCATGAACTTGATTCTTCATTTTTGAAAACAATAGGAGCTGGATGTTGACTTCAGTGGAAGCAAATTAAAGACCTTCTCTCTATTGTTGAAAGTTTCTTTAAAAAAAAAAAAAAGATTTCAAAAACATTCATTGAAATAAATATACGTGTTGAAAAAAGGAGCAGAAAGGCCTATTTCAATGTTCAAACTGTGTTATTCTATTCACTCACAGTCAGGGCAATGCTGAGAAGCACGGAAGCAGATATAAAAGAAAGTCTATCTGAGTGTAAAATTAAGAAAATTTAAAAAAGAAAAAGAATTAAAGTTTGTAACACAACTCTGCTGCACCTCACCATCATTCTGTCTGCAGATGCCTTGGCAGATCCACAGGCAGTGTCCCACTGTGTTTCTGGGCGATGAATTACTCACAGGTTTTCTGAAGTAGGAAATAGGTACAGATGCTACAGAGGCTGGGCAAACTATTTTTGTCAGCCTGCACTCTTTTGTTAGACTTGTTTTTTTTGTCTTTTCAAGAGATCCAAAGCCAATCGGTCCAAAGTTAACAGCTGTTTAAATTGCCACATGCTTTAGAGAAGATGTGAAAATGAATGTGTATCAGAATTTTGGTTGAGCTTACATGAGGTAATTCATTTCAACAAAGAGATCCTCCCCCTAAACTTCTTTTACATGCTAAGACTTGGTAGTATGGGAAAAACACAGCTGATGGGAGTAGAATTACCAGTCTGTCATCTTAACAAAGGACTTTTGGAAATGTGTACTGTCCCTAGGAAAGGGATTCTTTTTCAAAATATTTTGTCTCAGAAAATGTACAAAATTCTGTTACAACGGAAAAGTGGGTACACAATAATGTTTTGAAGTATGTAATAAAATTACTGATTACTTTATAAGATTAAATCATCATTCTGAAATAAAAAATATATTTTTCAACAGGCAGGAATCCAGGTGATATAGAAGGAGGTGGGACCTGTGATGATGTCTGTAATTAAAACCATCTGAAACTAGTGTACAGGTTTACATCTGTGTGGATGTGTATATATATGTATTACACCTAAAACCATGTACATCTCCATATAAGCACCAAGTATAACTTCATGTAATTTTACTTAATTAAAAACATATCTAGGCTAAACAAATGCTTCTTAACAGCAGAAAACATTTTATTGTTCTCTGTGTTTTTCTGGGTTGGAATTGGGTAAAATAAAACATCCAAAATCAGCTGTACTGCAAACATCTAGTTTGCATGACCTATAGAAACCTTAAGCACACAAACTTTGTTTTTCATCTGGTGAAAATCCAGTGCCCTGAAACAGTGAAAAAGAGCAGCCTTGCCTTGCTGTGACAAAGGATACTGTGAGTTTGCTATTATTACAGCCCTATCATGCAAATAGCCAAAAGATTTCACCCCAACTAAATTTAAACAAACAACCCAAGCTCGGAACTCCCACTCCAGATCAGGTGTTTGTTACAAGGAATGTCAGAAACAGTTAAGGCATGAGAACTCAAGAGACTGGTTTTGCAGTGCTATCACAAGCACACATAGAAAATTTATTCAAAAGCAAACATCACTTTATAATGCATTATAGTTCTGGCTATTCAAATTTTTGTTCAAGTTCAATGTTCCTAAAATAAAACCCCAGACTCTAAATACAGATTCCTTTGCCCACACACATACAAATAAGTTGAAAACATGTATTGTATTTATCCAAGTATTTTGCTATGTTTATTTTCACTTTTTAAACACTATGGTTTACTTGCTAAATTCCTTAACTGTTATGAGATTCGATGGTAAACAGAGGTTTTCAAAAAAAAGGAACATTTTGTAGTAAAATTTCACTTTTCAACCATTTAAAAAAAAGTTAAAAAATAAGAAATTTTTTTTTTAGCAACATCTAATAATAAAAATCTCAGTGACACATATATTAATGAACAATGAATGATATAATTTTTAGGAAACTATTGAATAGTCCTCACGGATACTGTTTGCCTTTCTCTACAATAATATCAACTCTTTAAAAGCTTTTTATTGCATAGATGAGGCTTGTAGTTTGTCTTCTTGTTTGCAGTTCTAGAAGACACAAGGCAAAACTAGTGTGGAATTCAAAGAAAAATGAAAGCGTGTTTTCTCTACTGTTTTAAGAAGGGATGAATAACTGTTGTGTACCTAATATGCAGAGACATCCTAGTATAACAAGATACAGCTTAACTCCTAGAGTTCTTGTTATTTAATCCATTTAGTTCTGCCCAGGGATCACATGAATTTATGGAAACCCCCTGCTACCCTCTTTGTTGACTTCCATCCCTGCTGGGAGATCCCCATCTGCTGGGAAGTGAAACTCTGTCCTGAACTTTACCTCATTTAACAGAGTGCCACATGTAAATCCAGCTTCTTCATTTATTACTTTGACAGAGCAGATGGCAGTTGGCTTTTAAAATACTATAATGTTGCTTAAAAACAGATATATTTGTAAGATATAATAGTCTTAGCTGCTTGTATTCTAATACTTGATTTGTAGGAAGAGACTCTGACACAGGCAATTAAATTTTTGAGCCATCAGTACTTAGCGATGCATCATAATTTAGCTGTTTTCAGAAAATCATATTGTGACCAAATAATCATTCATTAAGACAGAAAATACTTTTTTAATGGAAATTTGAGGCTCGTGTTTGGTGGCTGATATGACTGACTAGTTTTCTAATAGTCTTAATCACTGGAGTATTTCTTTACTTGCTCATTTAAGCCCATTAATGAAAACATATGATGTTAAGTCTAATATCTGCTAAACCTTGATGACTGTTTTGACTTCCAGCATTGTCCTATAAATAACTGTGAATGACATGCACTGAAAATCAAAGAGTATTATTTCACTGTGATTAAAGAGAACAGGTTCACCCAAGACTTCCACTTTATCCAGTAAGACCATAGAGAAATTCTTTGTTAGCTTGAGTCAGATGTAATGTACTTCAAAATGTCTTGTCCTTAGAGATGCTACCCTAAATGTATAATGCAGGATTTAAAAATAACCTGGAAACTCAGACTCAGCCACCAAGTTTGCTTATAGAAGGCACATAATGGGATAGGAAACATTATGCACTATCACAGAATCCTGGATTTGAAGGCTGCAAACACTGTAAATTACTTGTCCTCAAGATCCAGCCTAATGGCTTCTTTGTTTGTCTGTTTGTTTATATTCAGTGGTGTCTGAAAGGATTTTTAGCCCTGAAGAAGGAAAGTAAACCTTACATTGTCAGTGCTGACTGTGCTTCTATACTTTGAAGTATTAGCTATGTAATGCTGAGTAAAATTCAGAGAGCGTGTCTTTAACTGATATAGCCAGGCTCTTTGCTTAAGTACATCTTGACCATGAACCTTCTGATCAAATTATAAGTATTATGACGAAGGGGCACTGGTTGTTGGCGTGACATTTGTGCTGTGTCATGCAGTCATGTCATCTTGTATGGCAGCTTCCGGGTGAGACCTCATACGAAGTAGACAATCTGTATTTTCTGGTATAAATTAAGCAAATGCCTCTAATGTGCACTTCCTTCATCTAAATCAAACATTTTAAGGTATTTCAATCCTATGCATATGCATATGCTCTAATGGCAGGTATTGTGCTTCATAATATATCTTTGCCTTTCTCATGATAAACAACACTGTTTAGAAACAGGGATGTCTGTCCCCACAGGGATTTTATGTTGAACTGTACAAGCTTCCTCTGAAACTTTGCAGGTCAAACTTATTTGATGCTATACCTTGCTTTTATTGATCTTATGGATATCATTATATCAATAGGATTCTACCTGTCAGAGTAATTTCATGTAATATACATAGTATTATATTTTAAATTCTAATACAGATGTTAGATTTTTCTTAAGATTTAATATCAGACTGAATTTCCTTGATTAATTTTTAAGATTATTGAGTTATAAGTTAAAATCTAAGGGCCATCTCCTGCATGAAAATCTACAGAAAGATAACCCCGGTGGAAAATGCCTTTGCAACAATTTCTTGCAATATGATATGCAGAAAAGTGACTGAAATCCAGAGAGCCTCTGTTCTTATCTAATAAATCCCCAAAGACAAATTTAAGGGAAATACTAATCTGGTTTGGCTGTCCCTGCTTCAACTATAATCTTGACAACACACCTCTCCCTTACCAGTGTAGCTCTAATGGAAAGAGCAACAGTGATATTCTCCTGTCCCACTGCTGCTGCATATAGAGGTGATAGGAAATGTGTGGATAATTAGTGAGCACGTACAACATGATCCTGTGGAGAAAATGGACTGCAGTGGGAGACAGTTTGGGTAATAGGAGGCGATCAGGATCAGGAAGGCAGCTGAGCCTTGTTGGTACAGGATGTGCTGCCTTCCACATATATACAGCTCTCAGTGGTACAGTCTAACCTTGGATGATTTGTGACAGAATAAAAATGTTACTGAGTTTTTCTTTTTAATTTAAGAGCCTACAGATTAAACTTTAGTAGGAAAATGTTTATTACTCAGTATTAAGAAAAATGGTAGAATCAGGACTCATATTTATTCTGAGATGTCTAGAACTGTCCTTTTCATCATAATTAAAACTTAAAACAAATGTAAAACATGCAGTATATGCTACCTAAGTAAAGAGAGAAATGTAGTCACTAGTGAAATTTAACAGCACACGGAACCTAAGGAAAAAGAAAAAAAAATCCCCAGTGTGATTGCACAAGCTTTTAAAAAAATCCCCACCTCGATAAAATGGTCACTTCCTTTTCTCAATACTTATGTGTAAGCAGTTTATGGTATTTCAGTAATTCTGATCTTTGTTTAACTACATTACTAAGTGCCAATAAAATGAGAAGTCCAAACAAGCAAAGCAATCACCCTGTGTATAGCTAGTTAAAATTCATGGCTAGCAGGGAACAGATTGCCATAGGAAAACCCTCAGCCTGTCCATCTACTGGTACCATACCACCAGCAGGGCTCCTTTTATACAAGCTTCTCCCTGTGGTTGCCTCTAATTCTTTTGCAAATCTTCCTCTCCCCTCACAAATTTATAGCCCATTGACTACTTTCTGTGGGTGGCTAGAAACATCTGTGTAGCAATCCTTCAGTGTATGTCCTGCACCCTGCTTGGAAACAATGGTGCAAAGGCCAAGAAGAGCACAGCAGTGCCCAAATGCAAAATCAGGGAGGAAGAATGGAGCTGTTTAACATGCGTATTCATTACTCACACTCAATTAAGATTGAGTGAAGGTGGAGGAGCTCAAGGCCCTACTTTGTCAGCCTCAGAAAAAAGTTCTTGTGATCGTTACATCGTGTTTCATTAGACTAATTCATTTTAGGCAATGCCAGTTTCCTCCTTGATGTCAGCCCTATCACTATCAGCTGCCACTTTTATAGGAGGTTTTGTAGTAGATTTGGCCAAGCTAAGACCGAGCTGATTGACCCCTCATATCCCAGGGCCTTCAGCATGATGAAGGAAATGTGTTTTATTAAAAGACTACACAGAATTCATTTACAGGAATCTTAAATTCAAATTAATGAAATGGATTGTAATAGCAGAAGGCAAATTTCCCCCCAGCTTTAAAAGCATTAGATAGATGGGATAGAATTCCCTATTGAACTCTAAACTTAAATATTTTATTTATCTATACTAAATATTTTAAATGTCTATACTTCCAGAGATCTATCTGAAAAGCTGTTTCTTTTAATAGAAACTCTTCTTTGGGTAACCAGGCAATGTGAGAGAAGGAAGGGTAAAGGAACCTTTTCCTTCTTTTTTCTAGATAGTATAATTATATCAGGAGATTAAATTATGAGGATTTGGATGCAATAAATAGTATTCTTTCCCTCCTTCCCCCCTCTGCTTACTGACATATGAACATCTGAGAGTGTTCAGTGAAGGGCAGGAGATTCTTCCTTTGAAATTTTTCTCCAGTGTGTAACAGTGCTCTTAAACAACAAAGCCTAAGTCTGTTACTCAGTTATCTTTATTGAGATTCATTGGACCAGATTGTTATTCTTTAGCTCTCTTCTTATTAAACAAACCAAGAGCTGCTTATTATGTTCATCACTGGAAACTGTGACACCAGGAGGCACCATAACTTACAGATCTTTGTAAATTCTGGGCAAAATTTTGCTCTAGTCTAGACTAAGATTTTAATATGTCAGGATTAGGTACTGAAATTCCAGAAATTATGTTGGTTTTCATTATATTTTATTATACAGCTGTTGTGTTATTTTTTGCAAATGTGGGCAAAGATAAAGATCAAAAAGCTGCACCTCTCACTGTCACTTGAACTGTATCATCTCTTGCTGAGCTTTCTTCCCAGCTTAATTTTACATCTGCATCAGGTAACCTGCTCTGCAACAAAAGATCTGTGCTCTCAAAGGATGTGTTTCAGATCCACCCAAGAGGCAAAGCAGCTGTAGGATGACATAGCAATCTATTGTTACCTGCAGAACCGTGAAAATGCCAGGCTATGTGGCCAATTCCGAGTTGGTATTGATGACATGAACCTGTAAGATAACAGACAAACACGACTGGCTTGTCAAGATATAACTATTTTTCTGCAGCGTGTGCTAAGAACAATGATGGCTATTAGTCTATTTTTACAGAGAGGACTACTGACAGGTGCTGTAAGTCTCTCCAGAGAGCCTCGGTGCAGGAATGATTAACTGACTGAGACAGGACTCTGAGCACACACACAATTACTGTGTGTCACTGCAGAAAAGACAGTGTGTGTAATATTAGGTGGGATGGGAAACTGCTTGGATATCAAGTATCAAATACTTAAGGGATTTAAATTAGAATAATAATCACAAATTTTCAGCAAAAACAACTCTTGCAAAGGATACTAGCAGGATATTTTAGTGTATTTATATTTTGGTATATTTTAACGGTGTGTTTATTAAGTGATAAAAATAATTTTCAATGCAATTCTTTTTTTAACCGCATCTGTGATTCACACTTGAACAGATTCATTTCTGAGGAGAAAGCAAAGGTATGTGCTTTAGTCACTTATTGAAATCCCTCAATAAATTCCTGCAAGATACATATTCCATTGATTGGCATCTGTCTGCACTTAAAACAAAGGGAAAAGAGCCCCCCTTGGCACATCCCCTGGGGACTGGGGAATTTCTTTCTTTTATCTATTGTGGGTGTAAACACTCCATCTCACCCTTCCAAACTAAAGCTTTTGCTCCTGAAATTAGATATACTTTGCACTTCATGTCACATCCCAGCTCTCTGTGAAGAGAGGTCCTCTGAGGAGCTTCTGCTTATCTTGTTTTACTTTGAAACCTGTTCAAAGGAAAGAAGAAAGATCCCACTTAGCCTAGTTAGCCTGAGACTAGATCATTTGGTTTGCTTATGGAAAGGCTTCCCTTTAAAGATAAGAGCCCTTAGAATGTATCAGATAATTTGAGTTAAACTTTTGGGTTGTGTGTCTTACTGTCAGTCTAAGTACTTCCGTGGCTGTCTGCTTGAGCATGTGAGCACATCACAGTTACTCAGTTTTGTCATTACAGCATCCCAGCGAGATAAGAAAATGTCTTTATTTTGTGCCTGGGGAGCTCAATCACAGGGTAAGTGAGGAATCTCGCCTGCAGTCAAATGGAAGCTCTGTGGGAAGCACTGTGGTTGATCCAGGTTTCTCAGACTAGATCTCATGCCCCAGAGCTGTCTCCACAAAAACAACCTTTCTGCTACTTCTGTCAGCTATGATAACAAGTAGTGAACGCCTTTTGTTGCAAATCATGTCCAAGTTATGCACAGACCTGATTTCGTGGCAGTGCTGCTTAGGCAGATGTCCAGCATTTAAAGATACTATTCATGCCATGTACAAGCACTGTTTTTGGAAGTTGTTGAGTGCTGTGCGTTCTTTCATGGTGTAAATAAACATTAAAGACCTAGCCATATGAACAGATTTTTGTATCTTCCATGGCAAAATAAATAAATGAGCTTTCAAATGTCCTTGAAAGTTCAGAGAAAATAATTAAGTCAACTTGTTTCATCAGATTTCTGGGAGAAATATATATAATGACTTATATGATTCAGCTGATTCACCTACCTTAAATTGCAAGAATATGACCATTTTAATCGCCAGTCTTGCAGTGTTATAACACAAACATTCAGGGATCAAAGTGAAAGTGTGTCCTCCAGTGAAGAGGAGCAGAACTCAGAGTGATGACCCTTCTCTGCCCTCAAAAGAGTGCACTGAAGTGATTCTGAACTATCTTTTTCTGTATGTTTGGCAGCTAGTGGGAGATAGAATTGATTCTTCAGTGGTGCAGATCTTTTCCCCCCAGTTTAAACTGGATGTGGATATCATCTAAGATGATCTGATGATAATCAGTTAAGGAAAGGCAGCAAGTTCTTTTGTCTTTCCATATCAGCTGTAGCTACCAGTAAAAATGAGAAAGGGACTGACAGCACTTGTGCTGGGGTGGATTACAGCAGAGCATCATCTGGTACAGAAACTCATCCCTGCAGTGTTTTCTTCCCAGTCACTGTGTCTGTGCTGTCTGTGGGAGTGACATAGGGAGGGGAAAAGTGCGATCCGTTCTCTCCTAGGCTGCAGCTAGGGAGGTTAATAATGTCTCTGGTATTGCAGGGATTGCTTGTGGCTGCTGCTGCCAGCAGTGCTTGTCACAATACTTCCACTGTAGGTCGATATGGTGGAATACAGTAAGTGTTACTGAAAAGTGCAGGCACCCCCATGAAAGTGTCGTGACGTTGGAGGGGAGGCTTAGAAGCAAAGTGAAATGCTGGCATTTCTCATCCTCGTTGGGAAAGGGTTGGAAATCTCCACCATCAGAACTGGCTGTTCATGCTGATAGGGATAGCGTAAGTGTAGAGATACTAGCTGAAGTATGACTGTATTTTTATATTTTGTATATACACTCTTACATATATCTCTATAAATACACATATATATGCACAACTGTTCCTTTTTTTTTTTTTTTCTTGGATGGTCTTCCACTCTTAAAAAAATATATGTAAAATGGATAGAAGATTGCATTCTCCTACACAGTCTTTGGAGTCTTACTTAAGAAGTTAGATAAAAATTATTTCAAGTGTAAGTGAAGTATCGTAGAACATATTCTCTTGCTGTTTTTACTGTCACAATCACACAATCATCTTGTTTCTTTATGCTACTAGATATTCCACTTCTTTTAATATCCAGCTTATGGCAATCATTAGCTCTTAAGGTGACAATGACAAGATCATTGTAAATTTTTGTTTGATGAAAGACTGCTTTCCTATTTTATGTGTCTAATGTTAGACACTGGATTGAGTAGTGAAATTGTCTAGTTTCTATCTTTGCCTGGCTTCCTGGCAAATGTATTGACTATAGGATTTCAGTGCCTACTGTCTTATGCCTCTTCTCTAGTGGATCCTGTGCCTGTCCATAACATTTCTGGTATTGTTTAGATGACCAAACTACTAGCATGATTCTTAGACTAGACTTGGACTTGGACAAACTTCGGCCCTGTAAGCAATCCAGATGTCCTATGTGCAAAGCAGATGTTATGACAGTTGCATCAATGAGCTTTGATTTTTGATACTGCTGTACTTTCCTCCATAGTATCAACCAGAGCCTCTAAAAGCACCGCTGGCCTCAGAAATTTGTGGTTGCATTATAATCTCCCATAACGCCTTCTTCCCAGGTAAATCTTCTAGTGGTTGGCGACCCTGCACTTAGCAGGGGGGTTGAGACTTGATGATCCTTGAGTTTCAACCCAGGCCATTCTATGATTCTATGATTCTATGAAATGAACTTATCCCCTATAGGCAGTGAACACTCGTAACTGATGGTACATAAAACTTAGCAAAATCAAATGTTTTGAGTACAACACTAAGACACTACAACAGTTCTGTGTGCCCTCAGGCTTCAGTTCTCAATTACAGTGTTTTTTAAGATTACATATAGAAGAGTGATAATTAATTTTCTAAATTAACTCTGTTTTGTCTGCTTGCTTTTTGGCAGTGTGGAGAAATTTATGGTGATTCTGGTGAACACAGATGATTCTCATAATCTCTACATACAGAATATTTGTGTCTGGCTTCAAGTTTGTAAAATTACTCTTACTGACTTTTTTCCTACTCATCCCTACAACCAGGATAGATAGTGGATGGTATTTTCTATTTTGGCATGATAAATTGCACCTGAAAATGCAATTAAAATCTGCCAATTTTATACTAGTTGAAGTTCTGATTCATCAAATAAAGTGGAAAGAATAATCTGAAATTAAAACCAAGAATGATATTGCTCTGTAGAGATCATTCTAATTTGATTTGTGTAGCCAATTCATGCCTGCAGCCTTTGAGTACAGATTCAAAATTCAGAGAAATTGAAAGAGAGGATTTAGAAAGGAGGTGCATAGCACAAAAACAAAACACCATGAGAATTCCTCCTGCTCAGCCATTAGATACCAAAACCTGTTGTGTAATAGTGATTTATCATGGGAAAGAAAAAAATAGATCATGCGTATAAGTCAGTGTTAGCTGACTTGTGGTTCAGCTTCAAAGCCTTCAAACATCCTTCCCTCTGCTCTACTCTTTTCTATGGCTTCTTTTCCCAGTGCCTTTATCCTTCATCTGTATGTTAGTCAAGGTCTGCCTTCCTGAGTACTTTAAACACCCCTAATTGTAGCAGAGGTTTTGACCTTTTGCTTTAGTAGGTGTAACTATCAGTATCCTGCTTGGGAATGTTAAGGATGCTCTGAGGCAGTGGGCTGAGAAGTACTGAACTGCTTTCGGAGCACAGCCTTCTCATTTCTCTGAAATAATCAAGAGTCATATGGTAGGAATCCATCTCGATGTGTTTAGATCCACATCTAAAACACAACACAAAGAAAAATAAAACTAAAAATGAGGCAAAGCAAATAGCACGTTTTCATGTGGTGTCTGATACCCAGCTGCCTTTGGTTTTGCAGATGGACTTGGCAGGATGCCTGAGCAATAATTACCAGTAAGATTTTCTAACTTTTCTTGAGTTAAATGAACCAACTACTGAAAGAAAATTGTTTGCTTGTTATAGAACAACATCAGAATATTAAAGTGTGTAATATCAAAATAAACACTTGGTGATTTTTTTTCTTAACCACTTAAACTTCAGTGACTTCAAGGTTAGCTTAGGATTTTTCTACAGTGGGAGGGGGATGGGAGCCTGAGAAAGACAGAAGGCCCTCTCGAAATGGAAGAGTATTTTCTGTCTTTTACCAGTGATTTTTAGCAAAGGACAAACTAATGAATGTGTAAGCATGCAACCATGACAACAGTGCGGGAAGAAAAAGCCTCATTACCCACAAAATTGCTGAAATTACTGTTCTCATAGGTTTCCATTGAAGAGATGCTGTTTTCCCTAGACTGATTTTCTGTTATTTGTCCAGACTGTAGACTTTTTATAACTTTTGTAGACTTTTCATCTCTCTAATAAATTCTCACCCAAACAGCTATGCCTATTTTGAAACTCAAACATATGATCACAAGATGCAGAAACAAACTTGAAAACTAACCTTGTATTGCTGAGTGTTGGCAACATCTGCAGAACTTAGAACCTTACACCAAATTGGGATCTATGGTGATGTTGTTCCATCTTTATTATTTGTCAGCCTCATTAGTTTAGAACTGTTTCAGGTAAGTTTGCATGAATCACAACATCATCTTAGAGTTCCAGAATATACTTTAACATTCATAAATTCTGACTGTTCACTTACCACTTCCTGTTGGCATGTATATGGTGCCCAGTATCAACTGTAGACTTCAAAATTTTGGAAATAGCCCATGACTTAGGGAACTATCTGCATATCTGAAGACCTTACATACTCCAGGAACTGAAACAACCTCTAGTTTTCTTTTGCAAGGTAGAAGGCAGTTATGGATGATCTTTTCCATGGCACTTTTGCATTCAGCTACAGAGCAGCTGCTAGGAGGACATGGAGTAGGCTTTGTTGAAGACCCTAATTCTTTTATATACTGTTTTGTTTCTTTCCTGTGACAGAATAGATTGAATTTAGTGATATGTTTCCTAACTGGGGACAATATTGAAGATACACTGGACCACTAAAATGAAATGACTTTTTCAAAACAGCACTAC
Organism: Numida meleagris; assembly: GCF_002078875.1. Lineage (NCBI taxonomy): Eukaryota > Metazoa > Chordata > Aves > Galliformes > Numididae > Numida > Numida meleagris. The sequence continues at coordinate 138,662,702 of NC_034409.1, read as the reverse complement.
TAGGAAGAGCCCACAAATGGGAAAGAACAGAAAAGGTTGTTTTGGTTTTTCATTTTCTTCTTACCTTTTGCACTTTCTGCCTTTTATTTTCTTTCTATTTTTTTTCCCTGGGTTTCTCTCTCCACTCTCTCCATATTCTCATTCAGACTTCGGTATTCCTTGATCCTATTCTAGTCTAATAATTCTCAAGCTGACAATATGTTATATACATGAGCTGAATTAAACAGATCATCATCCAGATAATTATCTACAACCTTAAATGATACTCAGCTTAACAGCGATTCCTGCATTAAACCACTGGCCTGCTCTCTACAAGCTAACAGGTTGTCATTTATCACTAAGCTTTGTTTACAGTTCTTGCTTGCCCCTCACTTCTATCATAAAAATCCTATGGTTCAGGCACTATGCTGTCGGTAACAAGAGTTAAGACATTTAGCTCATGCTGGTCAGCTCGGTATCTTCATGTCCTTCCTGGATATGGTTGACAAAAGAAAAGGTTAAGAGTTGCACAGTAATAAGGTCATAAGATATTGAAGGACAGCAATACAAGGGCCAGGAGAACAATGGCAAGGACAGCGGGAAGATCTGAAATAGTAAAAGTTTGCTTGAGAGAATAACATCAAGAGGAAATGGGAACAGTTATGAGAAGAGAAAAGCAGACCAGTAGAAGAGAAAGGAAGTGTTGGCTGTAGAAAGAATCTAGTATCATGTTCAATTAACCTGCATTATACACCTAGTCAAAACACCTCTTCAGAGATTTAAAAGAGAACAAAATTGATTGGCCATCTGTATTTAACAGCTGACGTTTTCTTTCAATAAAAATACAAACCAAAAAGAAAGATGAAGAAGATTTATTTTATTGCTTGTTTGTCTTATAGATTCCAAATCACAAAGATTCGATAGATCTCAGGTGGAAGAGTATCCCTTTATCTAACCACAGGTTAGAACTGGAGATATGACTGCTTAATATAGATAATCTAATATCTGCATTAATGATAGCTTGGGATAGGCATTTAAGGTGATGTTTGTGTAGTAAGACTCATCACTATATTCTGCAATATTAAAGAAGAGGCATATTTTGAATTATTAAGCTGTAGTTCTCTCTGGGGATGTAAATCAGCTGAAGTTTCAGTTCAGATAAATCTTCTCCAAAACCTCTAAGGGCTGTTCGTTTCTCCGCATGCACCTCCCAATTCAAGTGCAAGGTGCAATTACCCTCCAAAATCTATTTATGACGACTGTTAAATAACATCTCCCCATTTCCACTAACTACATCATTATCAGCCTTACCACAGCAGAAACATTTATCCTATCCTTTTACCGTGCTCTCATATTACCACCACTCTCCTTTCCTCTGGCCACTGACCTTCACCTTCTCCATTAATTCCACTGTCTTTTCTACTGTCAGAGCTCCTTCTCTCTTTATTTCTACCTGGTCTACGTTTGCCTGGGTTTTGCTGAACCTCTAGGAGGTATCAGATAACGAATAGTGAACCGGCAGCAGTTCACTTTGTATTTTTAGGCACTTGCCAAAGCATGAGAGTCCCTTTGCTTTCCCTGTTCTGCTTAAATCAAAAAGCCAGGCAAAGGTCACTGGTTTTATGGACTGTATCATGTGAAAGGGGCAGGCCTCTTAGATGGAAAAAATGATTGAAAATGAACAGGTGAATATAATCAAGATTTAAATCCCCTCTTAACATGGTAAACTCTGTGGGACAAGTTAGCACAGCAGTGAAATGAGCAGTCATGGAAGCTCACATTTCCCTAGAGTGTGACTAACGCAGCTCTAAAACAACACATGTAATCCTGAAGTATTAAAGTGCTCATAAAAGAGCACTCCTCTAAGTCTCTGAATATTGTGTGAAGTCTGGGTCTGCTTTATAGGATGTTGTTCCTTAGTCACACTGCTTCAGCTTGGGATATCCTAATGCTAATGCACCTCTTTTTTTCCCTCTGTTTTGCAGAGGAAGCTGACTTATATTAGTGAAGTATTCACAAACATTTCTAGATGCATGGGGCAATATTTTATTCAGTTGTTTTTTTCCTAGGCAATTATAGAAAAGACTAAGTGCTCCCAATCTAAAGCTAAGTGCTTATGCTTCAGCAACGTACTGTACCATAAAAATGTTTGTGACAGGAACTTGTGGTACTTTTCTGTCTCTAGATAGTTGGACACCATTTAATTGCTGTATTATTTCCCAACATCTTGTAATTACCAGTCAGATTTGCTTCTGACCCATGCACCGATGTTCCAGGTTTTCCTTTCAGATGCACTGGAGTGGTGTCTTTGAATTAGACAGAATTGGCAGTGGGTGCATTAAATACAAACAGCAGTCCTTCTTGTTTGAACGGAAAGAGAGAGCATAGCTTGGTGGGAATTGTGTGTGTGTTACTGTTTTTTATAATACACACACACACACGCACACACACACACATACGCACAAACAACAACGACAAAAAAAACTCGCAGAACCTGGCCTTGCTGTATAAAATTCCACTTCAAAAAAGAAAAATCAGAAAGTGAGTACTTTGTTACAATCAAGCGGGAAGTCAACAGAGACTCTCTAACTTTTCCTGTTTTTGTTGTGTCTAATGTCCAGCAATTGGTTAAGACTAATAGACATTTTCTCAGGATTACGTTAATACTTCAAAGCATTAGCATAGGCTGTAACTGAAAAATGGTTTTTCCTTTTTAAAATGTTGATGGCAAGTTTGATTAAAAATTTTATTCCCCGTAAACAACTTCTGCAGTTAAATGGTCTTTTTTATTGTGGACTCATTTAATTTATTAAAGTTTCATCTCATCTGTTTGCTTAGTAAAACCATTTATTTGCAAAGGCTTGACAAAAAGGGAGTTTGAGATTCCTAAGTGCAAATAAATATCTGTAGCATGAAAACATCTACATTGACTTGAGAACAAATTATCATTTTGAGCCAAATGCTTACAAGATATTTAGAGGAAAGATAGGATTCCTCTTTCCTCTGTCCTAGTCTATAGCATATCTATTCTCATAAAATAAATGAAAAGTGATTTACTACTCCTGGCATGATGTCTTCTCTGGGTAAGACTGGGAGTTTTTGCTCTGCCTCTGCATGTCCCTATTCATACTCGAGCTGCTAACAGCATTAGTATGTGAATATGAGACCACAATGCTCATCCAGGAATAAAGTTATCTCTTCAGAGAGGTTTTAGTAGCTGAAATGCGGACTGTGGTGGAAATGATTTTGAAAAATGTTTCTAAAATTGAATACCACAATACTAAATCATTCTATTTCTTATCATTTGCCCTATTCCTGAAGCACGTGGGGGGAAGAAAACCACCTGATCATCGTAGTGGTGCATTTCTCTGCAGTGCAGTTCTTCAGAAAACATGGAAGTTATGTCTCATCAGTGGCTTCTCTCCATACCAGCAGGTTTCATGTTAGATTAGTCTGTTGGCATCACCCAAATGGTGCTGCTTGACATTCATGAGAGAAGTTGGCCCTGCGCTTCCCAGCTGCTCATCCACAGCTTTGCATCCTCCCTTCTTTAATGAAGAGCACTAGGGAGACACTCAGGAGAAAACTAGTACAGCCAAAAGAAAGAAAAAAAAAGGTTAACTTAACCTGGGACCTATAGGTGTCTGAATAAACGTCGTGTTACCACACAGAATAAAACAGTGTGGAAGTGGGAAGTGGTGGCAGTGGTGATGTGAAGGTGGCAATATATTGTTTTGGGGACATGTTGGCTAAAATTTGGCTGAGCTACAACGTAGCTTTATGCTTTGTTAAATACTGACTGTCCTTTCACAGTCACTGTAAATCTGGTATAATAAAATTGCATATCAACATATGCTAGCCAATTTAACAGAAATATGTTCATACAGCCACTCCTGATCTAGGCAAACTTTCACAGTATGTGACCTGGAAATGCACAGGGCTAGTACAGCTGGTTTTGCCGACTCAGTCTCATTTCATAGCCAATATGCTCAGAGATCAGGAGCTACAATCATCTGTCTGGCAGTGATCTCCTTCCCACTGCTTGCAATCAGCACTGGAGCTAAGAGTCCAGCATGAGGTTTTGTCTACACAAGTTATGCTGTTGCTCCACAGCCCCACCAATACAAATAACGTGTTAATGCCACCTGTTAAGTAGATTAAGTACAGAACATATATGTTCAAAAGTAGCCATGTGCAATTTCGGTTTACGTATCAAAATACTGGTCAAAAGTCATTGTTCAGAAGAATCATTTGGATTTTGTTCCTGAAGCATAATGGCAAAACTTGTTCATATTGAGCTGGAATATAGCTGTGCTGATTTCAAATTTTAATTCCATTTTTTTTCAAGATCTTGTCGAAGTAATTATTTTGGTAATTTACAAAGTGTAAAGAAGAAATATGAAATCAAATTAGGAACATCCACATTACATCAGAGATGATGAATTTATGAAATCAAGCGGTTATCCTGACCATTTTAGACACACTGATTGCTCTGCTTACAATTTTTTTTCTCCCTCTTGTGCCAAACCACACGTTCTGCAGTGCTGGGGAAAAAGCCTATTTCTACTGAAAAGCAAGCACTTTAGATCCCTCATACTTTATAAAAACAATGTAAATATATGTCTAGTGGTAAATAGCTTTGAGATATTTAAATCACATTTGCTGCTTAGTTTTAAATACATTCTTGTGATCTAGCACTCTGCTGACCTCTGGATTGAAAATACCTCTTTCTGAATATGTATTATTCCCAATAGTGAGAACAATCACTTTGCTGTTTCTTGCGATTTTGCTTTCACCATGTTTCTGTACTTTGATTTCCACCTATTTTTCATCCTGACATGCACACACACACTAATGGTTGTTAATATCCTTTCTAGAAACTGAGTCCTGGTTACACTGCTCTTCAGGTAATAGCTAGGGCTACGCAGGCATGGGACCATAAAAATGCAATCTTTAATCTTAAGGACTTCCTGTTCAGGAAGGAGTAAGTACAGACCAAATGGCTGCAAGTGAACAATGTGACCTGGTCTGACTTTTAATGTGAATAAACAAGTCTGATTAGGAGTTATTCACTGCTAGATATTCTCAGCAATTCTGAAAGAAAAATAGTAGCTCTGCCAAAACTGGAATTTTGGTTGTTTCCAGCAGAATCAAGTAAGCCTTGTTTACTGGTGAATTGGCAGTTTGGATTTCCTTTCCTCAGTTAAAGGAGCAGAATAATTTCTTCCCAAACCATAACACCGGCATCTCACAATCTTTCTCACAGTTACAGATACACAACAAGCAGTGTGTTCTTTCTGGCTCTATTATTAGAGTGATGCAGTAGCTACCTTTGGAGCACTCTCCTTCAGAAGATTCTCCTTCACTTCACATTTGAAGAATTGAATCTATAGGCTTAAAGCCAAATACTTTTGAATTCCTGAACTTTACTGCATGTAATGTAAGCCCTTTTTTTTGGAAACTGGCTGAAGACAAGTTAGCTCTGTTTCCCTATGTGAGGCAACATGCACCAAATCTTACACCAAGGGAAAGCAAATCTGAGTAGCAGGAGAAATGTCCTTTTTCTTCCAGTGTAACATAAAAACTGCTTTTGTTTTTACTTTATCTTTTACTCTATCTGTATGCTTATTCTATTTTCTGACTTTTTTTTGTTTGTTTTATCTAGCTTTGCAAAGAAGGAAATAAAAAAATGATAGGCAAAGTTTATTTAGAACACAGAACTCATGCTGCGCTGACAGTTAATGAGAGGTAGAATGGTCAAAAAACAATTTTACCCCATAATTCAATTGTTGGCTAACCCACTGGTTAAGACATTGATTTGCTCTTTGTTAAGCTAAAATATCCAGATATGATTTTTTTATCCCATTGTCTGTGATGTAGGATTTCATCTTTATCTTAAAATAATCTCTTTTTTATCTGGAGTTTCTCCTGGCAACTTGGCTTATAATGGGAAGATGATGTAGCATTTTCTTTTTAATATGGATTGATCAGATCCTTCCCTTTCCCCCTCACCCTCCTTTTTTCTCTACTTGCAGTTTTTATTCTTACTTACAAGGTTTGTCAGTGCAAAGCCAGAAACAAAGAATTTCTGAGATTCTTCTATGCAGGGGTTATGCCAACATTATTCCACTGCTTATCTTGCCATCTCTCAGGCTATAAAGCAACTAATCAGGATGAATCATTTCGACACTTGCTTTACTGTCTGTAATGGATTTTGCTCAAAAAAATAAAATCAACTGCTTTTCAAGAGAAAACAAAACAAATCAAATCAAAACAACTGAAAAACTAAAAAGTAACACGCCTCTCCCTCCCCTCCAAGCTAAAGTCTGAGAGAAGATATTAAGGGTGCAGTCATTCAGGGCTGCACACGCACTATTGAAGATAGGATTGGATTCAGTTACTTTGAATTCCTTTGGCTTGCATGAGATTAAATTGAACCTTGGTCTCCATACAAATATTTTCCCAAATCCCACTGCCTCCAGCCACTCAACTGTACAACACCAAGCTCCATATTTTGTTGATTATTATTATTTTGGAGTAATTTGCAGGTTGTGTACCCAAATACTCTCAGATAAAGTCACAGCTCTTATGTACTCTAGTATTAGTGGAAATAGATACTGTTTCATGGACTTAAGTAGAATCTGTGATTTTGCTTTTCACAGGTTTTAAATATTCACAGGCTTACAAGACGCTTTCAAATCTGATTAATAACTCAGTGAGGTACACAGATGTTCGTCAAGAAAAGGATGAAAAATGCTTAACTTAGCTTTCAAAATTAGGTTCCCACCATGATAAATTAAGCTATTTTTTTTTCTGTGTTTAATCTTAGACAAAACCAACTTTTTACTAAAATAGACTGTCCTTGTTCAAGTGTCCCTTGATACACTGAAAGCAGCTTCCTCTCAATTTGGGAAAGCCAAATCTCCACTTATCAGAAGAGAGTATGGCTACGTGTTTTCCTGTTGTGTTTTTTTTTCTTTATATAGATTGCTTGCTGCTAACAAGAGGTAGCTGGAATGACTGTTTTGGGAGCAGGGCAGAAAAGATTTATTTGGGTTTAACAGGACACATAGTAGTTTTAAGAGTTTGAAATGAACTTAGCAGATGAGTTTTATTTAATGTAACCAGAAGAAAGCTCTCCCATGCAAACCACTGTCCTGATACTTTAGAGAAACAGGAAGCAATTTTCACAGTTCATTCGCACAACCAATGAAATGTGAAATAGCTTGCATGGTTAGGTGAGACTGTGGGATGTTCTCTGTATCTCTGGGTAAAGCAATCCTGTTCCCAGGGCATAAGGGTAAGGAGGAAAACACTGAGAAAAAAAATATATTTATTAAGAATGATGTTACTGTTAGAATAATAGAAGGAAGACAAAGGACTGCCCAATCCTCTATATTGTTATTTATATCCAAGAAATGTTACAGAAGCTTTGCACTGATGAATAAAAGAAGTGTTTTGTTTCATCCAGACAGAACAAGAAGTTTGATGTAAAATTAGTGAATAGAGATACAGCAAAGCAAATTATAACAGGCATCACCTTCCACATGGGAGAGGCTGCTGGGAGACTACAAATCCTCATGAAAAAGGAGAGAGAACTGTCAGTGCTATTACAGCATGTGAAAAAGGTGCTAGGGTAGAAAGATGCATCTCCCTTCCTCAAAGGCAAACTGACTGATGCAAATGCACAGAATAATTACAGGATGAAGCTAATTAAATTTTTAAAATAGTCACCCCCCCACTTCCCCTCCCCCACCCTTATAGTCAACTTGATTGACACTTAATAGTTATGCCAGTCCATTTGTTTCTTAAGAGTGAAGTTCCCACAGCAAAAAAAAAATGGAACACAATAGTCTGAGCTGGAGTCTTGTGGGGAAGTGCAGCAAGCATGGTGAAGCTCTGATGAGTCTATTGAAAAAGCAGCTGTTTCTGCCTTCACTTCTGACCTGGTAGTGCACTCCAGTATAACTGTGTTCAAAACCCTTTCACTCTTTACTCAGTGCTGCTTGCCATTCAGTGGGACAGAAGCAAGATCTTTGCGTTGGTTTTAAACTACTTCAAGAAGCAGATGCTGCAATTACCTTTAAAAGCAATAGCTAGATAGACCCTGAATGGTGGCCTGTTTTTATTATTGCTGTCTGTCCAGGGAGCACTTTTATTGCTAGCAATCAGTGTTAGATCTTCAATAGCAGTTGATCATTTTTGCTTCAGGCTTTTGTGTGCCCATATGGCTGTGCGTGGGGAATGCAAAGAAGAACAAATTTTACTACAGGATTAGCAGTCTTGTCTTGCTTTTTAATTTTACATTATGGCCTATTGTGTGCATACTGCAAAATGAGGAAGCAATGTGATTAAACCATAAAAGCTATTCAAACTGAAGGAATGTATGTCTCAATCAAAAACCACATCTCTGGACATGGTAATTATAGAAGGTCTATGGAACCGCTGACACAGATGGCTTGGGAAACAATGTATATTTACCAAAATATAAAACGTTCCCAAAGAGTTACCCTAAGGGTGGTGCAGATTTCTTCACTTGATAAATTTGTATTACCCAAATGCTAGAGCTCAAAATGATAGGGTTAGTAAAGCAGAACAGGTATTACTAAGTGTACAGCCTTTTACCTTGGGCGATATAACTTTTGCTCATCTCTGAACTACACGCGTCATAGGGGTCCTGAGACTGAGGGAGTCAGTTGCTCTGACAGAAATTCCCCAAGTAGACAGGGGGCCTTGGCGACAACAGGTTCAATATACAGATTAGTTCTTATTGAACCAAATTACTTACTAAAAGGCATACCTATAATTAGCATTACATCAATATTACATTCACCACACTAATACTTGATGTAATACAATCACTGGAAGAATATGTGACGAGCGAAGGAATGTTTTACTATTTTGGTGCTAAAGTATTGCATTGCCTTTGAGCTTATGACAGCTAGTTTTCCAAACACTTTTTACCTGTAAACTACAGCCAATTTCCATTTTTTTATGAGCTGATGCCAGGTAGTAAGCTTTCCTTATTTTTTTTTGTATTTGTTTTGTTTTGATGAGTACATTACTCCATTTTGCAGTGAAAAACTAGACTTGGGCTCTCCATATAAATACCCGCTTGGGAAGGAGAGAAGGTTAGAAGTAGATACAAACTTCTACTGAAATTTACCAATAATAATAAAAAGCGGCAAAAAATATGGATTGAGCGAGAATTATCAATTTTATAAAAATCAGAGTCAAGTTGCTTAGCTTATAGAAATAGACATGGATCCACTGTTATTAATGATCTGTTTTTTTTTTTTTTTAATTGTAATGTAATGCAGTTGTGTGAGAACAACTCAAAACAATTGGTTACATAATGTCCCTGCCTTAAGAATCTGATAAGCAGAGAAACACAAAAAGCGAGCATCTGGATTTTACACCCACTAGGGTACAGGCTGTGGCATTGCTAAGAAAATGAAATTCCCATAATAAAAATGTAATTTTGGAAGCTAATAAATAAGATTTTTTTTTTCTCAGAGGTTACTGTCAATGGCATATTAATTTCTCTGTAACATGCAGCTCCACTTCTTTCCTCCCAGAAACAGCAGTGGCAAGATGACCCTTTCCTCTCCCGTGGAGTTTGACTGACAGGGCGCTGCCAAGGAGAGAAAATGATTTTCAAATCTGACCTAAGAAAAACCATTTCTTGTGCTCTCACTGGACTTCTGTTGCTTCAGGTGTTACAGGAAAAACAAATCTCTCAACTGCTCTGGTTCTTAATAAGAGTATTATTAAGATCCCCAAGCATAGCTGATACCACTCTTCCAAACAGACTGAGAACTCCATTCATTTATTGATGCCCTCTCCATGAAGGGATTATGTTTCACTTTGTTTGAAGGACCTGAGAGCCCTTATTATTTTTGTTTGCAGAAACACTGTGGTGCACATGAAAGAGACACAGAGAAGAAAACCTTTATTTTAGGTGGGGGAGAATGGCTAAAAGTTGATTGCCTCTTTTTTTTTTTTTTCTTTCCCATTTGAAAAAAGCTTCTTGGATGATTGATTTCTGATTTAGATTACCACATCCTCCCTGTTGTTCCTGGTTCTGTTTACTGAATTTTTTAGCTGCTACTTTCAGCTGACATTCAGGATATTGATAAGGTTAAAGATAATGACTGAGTTACTCCATGTCTAGTTTATTTTGGTGAAGCCTTTCCTCCCAGCCAGTAAAGACAAAGTCTTACTTAGGATTAAAACAAAATAAAACAGAACAAAATAGCAATACAGAAAAAAAATAAGAATAAGAAAATTGCTCTCTCTTAGATTTTATCACAGTATTCATCATGCGAAGCAATTGCAGCACTTGGTGGAATGACTGTGAGTGTTCATGCAGAGTCCTGTGTATGGGGTGGAGGACCCACAAGCCAGCCGTCAGGTATGTCTCTGCTAGCAAATACACACTTCCTGGGAGGTGCTAAATTTGGTCGGCTCAGGGTGTGTGTCTCTATCAAGGCTGCTCAGGTCCATGACTCTGATGGTATCCAAATACTGAATGAAATTCCCTGGAAAAGGGTGAGGAATGGTTGACATGGAGTTATGGGATCTGTGGGAGCAGATCCCATAATTCTCCAGATTTGGCCCACTGCACTTGCAGTGAGCCTGATTAAATTATTAAGTCTGAAAATTTTGTATTTCCATACGTATGCCATGGTTTTTTTCACCCCACTTTTTGAAAGTCAGCAAATAGAACATGTATGACACTTCTACACTTAAAAAAAAGTGAAAAACCTCAGTTAAGAGTGCCATTTATTTTGGTTGTCTGAAAATCATTTTAATAAGGTGGATATTTTCCACACAAGTACTGCAGAAATAAAGCAGTTTGACTCATCTTTCTTATACCTCATTTAAGTCCTAATTACTCTTGTGCTAACCTGCCTTCCTTCTCAGTGTGAATCAGTCCTGGACAAACAGTCAGTGAGGGCTGAGCAAGATTTAATGAAACTGGAGGACAGCATGTGTAGCACGAGAAGTTATACCCTTTCCACTACTCCATCTTTGTGTTTAGCATAAAGGAGGCTTTACATTTTTTCTGCAAACCAGCAAGGACTAGGAGCTTTTGAAAACTACAGAAGGCCAAGATACTCCTGCATCCCACTTTTATGTCCCCTTCAAATATCGCCATGAGCTATATCCAGTTGTGGATACCTCGATGGATATCAGCATGCTTACTTTGTGCATTGGTAGAGTGTGGTGTAATTTACCTCTGCATGCAAGACATTTTGCAAACCTGTTACACATTTGCATAATAAAGCAGATCCTTACATTTTAATAAGTAAAGGAGACATTCATTTTGACAATTGTACCAGATCCCCTCCTGAAAATTGTGGTGGTGTGTGAAACTTGCAGTCTCTGTCATGTACCTCCAGCAACAAATAAAACCGGCAAGGGGTAGATTTTATTTTTCCCAAGAGACGGTAACCTGACACAACTTCTAAGTCTTTACTGAAAAAAGTTATAGAGTATCCCACTTTATGAATAATGCAATATTAAAGGCATTAAAATATTATTTAGTGTACTAATATACTGGGCTTAATTTTTCACTTATATACTGTGCCTCTTTATGGGTATAGATTTCATAGATTTTAATAGATTTCTTCTGGTCTTCCAGGGTGTAATACAGCACTGGGTCATGTCTTTTACTGTAAAGAGAATATTTGCATTTAAAGGAAGTCTTTACAGAGAACTATTAAGCTAAAGGTTAGAGAAAAAGTAGACTGCTGCTTAAGCTATAATAGGACCACAGCAAAGTGGAAGAGGAAAGATATTTTTAGGCTGTGAACTGCTGTCTTTCTTCCTGTGTCATGATTCCTGCTGCTCAGACCTGATGTTTTAAACTGACAAAGAGTTTTGAGTTTTTTTACTTCCAATTTTTTAAATTTTCTGCACGATAAGGTCAAGCGATTCCAGCAGTTGTCTATTTTGATAGCAGTGTAGAGAAAAACAGTAACATACTGGAGCATTATAACCTCACTGAGATTTCTGTAGATTCTTATAAACACACTGTTTTGGGAATTTGGTCTGCATTGTGCTTCATACCTCATTTAACAATAAAACCAAATTCACACTGTGCTGCCACTGCCAGTTTGGAAAGTAGATTTGGTGTCACCAGGAAAATAATAATAATAATATTAAAATCCACAATAAATAACTGAGACAATATTTCTGCACTTCAGCTCAGCTTCTTTGGTGTAGAGTTGCCTTTGTAAAACATTGGCAGTTTCCAAATTCTTGTTGTCTGCAAATGGAATTTAAGGTGCTTGGGAAAGCTCTGTCCTTTATATCTTTAAAGACCACTGTGACATGATACTGATTTGAGAGTGCCAACGTCCTGCTCAAGGTCTTTATTTTCAGTGGTAGCAAAGATATCAAGAAGATTCAGGGAAAATTACAGAAAATAGATTTTAAAATAATGTATGAAATAGAGCATATCTTTTATGTGAATATTTTAAAGAAAAATACCAGTTTCCTTAGATAGATACATGGATCAGTCTCCTCTTCAAAGCTGTGAAAGCCATCTTAGATCATATTAACTGTATGAGGCTGATAAACACCAGCTGTGAATGTCTCCTGAAATATTAAAAAAGCTGTACAATTGAGTTTTTCACAGAATGATGTTTAATAGCCTATTGTTTAAGAAAAAAACCCCTTTGTATGAATCATATTCTGAGTTTTGGTAGATAATATGCTGTGCAAATTAACTTCTATATTGATAAGCACTTAAAAGAAGGTTCTCATTACTTGGACAAGAATTAATCCTTTTTTGATTTCTCTCTCTCTTTTTCCAAAGCCTGTTGTGTTCAGACTTTATTTTGAAGGCATAATTAATTTGATTTGCTTGGTATACCATACAACAGAATTTAATATAACTATAATTAAAGAAAAACAATTGAATTTTATGCCCCTTCCTTATGAACACTTTACCATCTAAATGTTCCAGCTGATGCAGTTATCCATCGTTTTATGTTCATCCAGTATTGATCATTCATTGCATGAAGCTTAACTTCCATGGCTTTAGTTTTGATTATTTTTTTTTCACTGAGCTTTTGCAGAAAGAAATCATTCACTATGAACTCACAAAACAAAAGGAGAAAAGCCCTAAAAATTATGATCACGTTATAAAAATATATACAATAAACACTGTCAATGAACTGTTTCCATGGCCGTCATCTATTTTCTTTTGAAATAGTATTAGATCAATTAATTAAAGTTCTTCTGCAATTGTGTCTTCTCACAGAATTCTGTTTATTAGTAAGATGATTCTTGATAAACACGTGTAACCAGTTTTATGTGCTTTACCTCTGGTCCACTAAGGCATTTAACATGATGTGCCCACTGATTTTGAGAGCCACTGAATAGTTCTGAAGACAACTTTCATAATGACAACTATTGTAATTAACAAAACCTCTATCAGTAGCATTTTTTAATCTATATCATTTTTATCTATAGTATTTTTTTAAAAAAGCAATTGTTACAGAAAGGCACGGCATAGATTTTTATCTTAGATGAGCACTCAGAATATTTGTCTCCTGCAGAAGAAGTCCTCTTTGGAAGAAAGTTTGATAACATTTCACATCAGAAAAACAAAACATAAAGCATAAAAATACCTCTCATAGCTTTTGTTTAGGACTGAATGTACCTTAATGGATGTGCAGCCATTATGGGTGCAGTGGTGGGATAGAAAGGAAGGAACAACGTCAGAGGAGATTCCTCCTTATATCTGCCAAAGCATCTTCTTTGCTGCAATACTTTTCTTTAGGTGCACATAGGAAAACCATTCTGTAGGCTTCCTAAATTAGATAGAAGATAGTCTGATCCCATGCACAGAGAGATGATTGCTCAACGTATACCAAAAGCAAAGTAATGGATAAAATGGAGAAAATCCCCTTGCCTTTTGCACTTATGACCAGTAAAATGCACTCTCAGAAACAAAGAGCCATGCTAGACAGACCACTGATTTGATCCAGATTGTTCCAAATAACATGCAATCAGACTCTAAAACAGTAACTTCATAACATCTAGCCTGGTTAAATTCATCTTTTAATGGAATGGCATAAGACTTGCATGTCCTTCCAAATTTCTTCAATTATTGTGACTTCAAATAAGATAGATAGACAACATGAGTCATAACAAAGAAATAAACTCTGAGTCGAGAAAGTATTTTCCAAATATATATCCTATGGCAACTATTGTACAGATTTCTGATGAGTATTTCTACAGGGATTAGAGAACCTGCAGGCAGGAAAAAGTCTGGAAGTCAGATGTTGGAAGAATTTGAATGACTTCAGTCAGGAACTTGGACAGGACCAGATCACCTGAGACTTACTGCTGGGGGGATTTTTCTGGACTAGATCAGAAGAATTGGACTAAAATAATGTTTTATATAGTGACAAAATAGGAAAATTCTATAGTGGTGTACAAAATCTGAATAATTTCCCCAGAAATTAAGGAAAAAAAAACTTACCTCAAATAATTTTTTTTTTCCTAACCATTTTATGTCTGTGCTCTTGCTTCCAGCCACTTAGGGGACAAGCTAGAGCAAGCTGAAGGTGAAACTAAGCATTAAAAAGTTACATTTCTTATGTTTTTGACTCACAGTACTCATTACATTTCTACATTTTTCTCTGGTATGCTGGTTGTCACAAAGCAGTAGTCTGCCTGCTTTTTGACAACTGCACTCTAAACATTGAAATGGACCATTTCATTCCCAATTGTGTGCACATGGAAGGAAGAGTTCTTGTGTGATGGATCTGAATGAACAGCCTGTCTCTTCCCAGCTGAATCTTTAAAGGGAGGTAGGTAGTAAGTGCTGTAGAGTGTTCCTTTGCTGGCCAACACAGGCACAAATAACACTAGCAGCCCCTTAGCCACCCACCCAGCCAACTTAAGTGTTCTCTGGCAGAAACTACCTGATGAAAGAATTTCTGTAGTAAAAAAACTGTCAATAGAACTGAGATAAATTCGATTCCTTTTGAAAGAGTGTATAAAAGAAAACCACTCTCGGCGAAATGCAAGAAAAAAATTGACTTCTCTCTTGAAGGGTTTATCTATTCATTTGATTGTCTCTTCTAAGTGAGCTGTAATTAGAGCTAGTCCTCTTCTAACCCTTGTGCTAATGAGGCTTTGCTCACTTCTATTAGTGACAGCACATTGTATTTTAATAAGGATCCCCCCGCCTGGCATGGCAGGGCCCACAGATAAGGGGAAGGAGAGCAAAAGGAAATGTAAAGAAGTGGGATCCGCAGGGGGTCCCCTTCTTGGCACTGGGCTCTACAGGAAAGCGCTGTCTAACTTTGCCTTAGAACTGTCATTTGTATTAACTTCTAACCCATCACCTTCCCTGGTAGGCTAGCTTTACTCAGTGAAGCGGGATAGATCCTTGGCTTGGCCTCTCTATCCCCTATTTCAGTAAACTGAATGCAACACAAAAAGTTCACAGGGGAAGCATTTGGGGAGATGGTGTTAAGGATAGGGTCAAAAAGAGCTTTTAACTCATCTTAACATTACTGTCCTTTTCCATTTCAACTCCTATCTGCCCATCAGGGCTTTCGGTTTGCTCAGTCATCCATTTCTTAAAAAAAAAAAAAAAAAAAAAAAAACCAGAAAGCTTGTAAATGGAAATTTTATGGGTTTTTTTGAGAATCCAACACTTTGGATACCTGCACACTTGTGTTTTCTCTCTGTATGTGGTGTTTGTTTTTTTTTTTCCTGCTGATTGAATTCTAGTTGGATTCAGCTAGGCTGATTCTACCTTAGTGTATGCTGATGCAAATTGCGGGTAATTTCTCTGCTATTCAGTAGAGTTAGCAGGGAAAAGAGAATCAAGCCTTTTGTATCTTTTGTGTAACGGTCTTACATCTCAGCCAGAGAAACCCTTTATGACTAAGTCTTTTTTTGAGACAGTGGAGGCTGTTAGAATGTGACAGATAAACAGCTCTCTATATGCCAGAAGGTAGAAAAGCATTCTTTTTTTTTTTCTTTCTTTCATTCCCTATCAATGACATCCCAAGAGCCATAAGCAAAATATATTTCTTACTGTTAATATGTTCAGAACCATTCCTGGGATCTTTCACACCTCTAGGGACATGATTCTGCTCTGCTTGAAATTACACAATATTGTTTACATGTCAGTGAAGCGAACACAAAACTTTACTGTTTTTGCTCAGTTTGCTATCCACCTACATTTTTATTCACATCTGTAAATATCTTTACCAAAATGTAAAGAACATAGAAGTCAAGTCAAAGACCCTACATGAAATACCGAGGCACGTATTTAAAGGTGCTATTTTCCCCTTTGAATATCATCGTATGCTTGGTCAGCTTCCTTTCTAGGGGGTCATACATTACTGACCTTCCTGGAGAAGATGCTATTTGGTGACAAAGGAGTTATACAGACAGTATGGCAACTGTTTAGTCCCCTATTGATAATGTAGGCAATTAGGATTCATGGAGATATGAGTTTATGGTAGCTCATACTCAAATTCACACTCAGATCCTTTGACTGTCCACACTGCCTGTGTATTAGCATTTTGATATAAGCATTTTGATGCTATGACTCCTCTGTAGGAGAAACTCATTTTGGAAAGGAACATAAAGAGAACTGATGTTCAAGTTCTGCCTCTGCCTTGTGTGGACATGGCAGGACAACATTGTCTTCAGGTGAAATGATCTCAGGCCTCTAAGGTATTCTATTAAGCTCTGTGAATTCTTCTATGAAATTATAGCTTCTTTATATCTGTCACTGGCTGTGTCACCATAAAAAATTGCCATCACTTTAGAAACTATCTCATTCATTTCTTGATGATTTCCCTAGGTATGCTTTCAAACAGCTGGAGTAAAACTGCTTGAGACATCAAATAGTTGGATGGCCTTTCTATTTATCACCTATCTGCTGGGATCAAAGGCTGTTGCAAGTGGTGTTCCTTCTGATCAGCACATGTGTTCTCAATCCTAGATGCTTTCCTGTCCCCAGATGACTAGCAGGGACTCAATGGCCTCCATTACTACTATGTGCATTGCTGTCCCAGCATAGTGTCCTTCTTGGGCACCAGCAGGAATATTCTAGAAGCAATCTTAGTGTTGGTATCTGTATGAGACAAGGTAGATAATCTTTGTCTTTAAGTTCTCCAGAGCCACAAAATATGTCTTTTACTGACAAATCAGAACATCTTCAATACACGTACACATTCTGGAGCTTTTGAATGTTTCCTGTTGTCTCACATTCAGCTCACATGCAGTCTTCTTTTCCTTTTCCTTATCTGAGCTAGTGACCCATTGTGCCAACTGCGTGAAAATGGCACGGTGTGTTCACTCACTTGATCTTGGTGCAGGTTCGTAAGTTCCTTAACAGCACTGTTAGCATGTACCATAGACCTGACGCTACCACATGCATCTTTTCTGTCCCTTCTGCCACCTCATCCTCTTTCACTTCATTCTCCAAATCCATCTCAATATAAATTACTGATTCTGTGCTGGAAGACAGTCCATCACACCTCTAGCCATACCATGCCCAAACCCAGAGTCCAGAAATAGTGGTTATAAGAGTTGCTGTTTAGATGGCAAAGACATGAAAAATGTTTGGAGAGGAATATATTGAAACTAGAGACAAAATGAGAAAACTGACTTTCCAACAAACTGCATTTTACCTGTCGTTGCTACAGAAAAAACCTTTCATGGATCTGGCACATGAACAAATAGCAGTACTTCATACATGTAGTTTTGTTTGTTTGGTTGCTTTTTTTTCACAGAATCATAGAATCCTTAGAGTTGGAAGGGGCCCAATCCATCCCTTGGATCATGTTTTTGGTCCTTCTCTGGATGTGCTCCAACAGGTCTGTGTTTCTATGTCCTCCTTTTGTTTTTGTGTATTTGTCTTTCAGTTGCTTTCACTACTATATGGACACTGGAGCTAGAAGTAAACAGACATGCTGAAGTATTAAGGTCACATAATAGCAGCAAGTCTTTGATAATGCTGCAGCCTTCAATACTGTGGCCTCTGAACGTATCAATGTTTTTTATATCCTTACCCCCAGACATTTTTCTTAATGTTCTCTTTGTCTTACAGTTGAGGAACAGATAAAGATTTCCAAAATGATTTAGATGTTGCTCTAATGGCAGAACAAACTTTAACCTCCTTTAACTGCCTAGTGGAATTATCAGACCTCACTTATCTGGTTGAGTTGATTACATGGGTGTCTATAAAGTAAATGAGGATAAGTAAGCACCAAAGAAAAGGTCAGAATTAGCTATCTGAGCACAGAACTAAATGAAGGACATGACCAACACTGAATCAATTGCTCAACCCTTGATTCATAGATAATTTTGTATGTATATTTTCTTGAGTCACATACAAAACAAAAGATCTGCAGCAGTTTCAGTTACAGTGACACGTTGCCCTTTATGAAAAGTTGGGAAGATAAATGAGTTAAAAAGCAGAGATGTTTACATATATATACATAAATATATATACATACATATTTTGCAATTTGATCTTCTCAACAGGCTAGTAATAGCCTTGCTTCCCCCATTCCCATTCCACAGAGCTCTTGAACTATGAACTTGCTACTGGAACTGGATACCCAAGATATATCAGCAATTTGTTTCTTTGTTATCTGCCTTAAACCATATCTTTTTACTCTAGTGAGTTATTTAAAGTGCTCAACATAGTTCAGTTAACTACCTTTGTGTTTAGAGATTGTATCAATGTTAATGTTGATGCCTGGTATCTCATTTACTGATGGGCTGAAAGCACAGTTTAGACAATTTATTCATCTGTTCTAGAAAAGGAATTTCCATCAACTGTGAGAAACACCATACTAAAGCTGTAGTCCACATCCATGACTATTTGTCCTGGTCTCAAAGGAGAGGAATTATGAGCTGAGGAGGTGAAGATTGCCTATAGCATTGGTATAGGAGTGTCACAAGAAGATCTCTTTCATTCCTGCTTTATTAAGAATACTCCTGCCAGTTAGTGCCTTTTTCCATGTAGAGTGATACAAACTACTTCTCTTAGTTAAGAAAAGAATGTTTCCAGTTTCTAACAAGAGGAAATGTCCCAAGCACAGACAGAGAAGTGAGATCAAGATTGTTATTTCTTTCCTTAAATTTCAAAGAATGCTGATGTTGTCCTAAAAATTATAAAACATTCTCTTCAGAATTCCAGCTCCTTAAAAAAGTTGTTTTTGTGTTGCTGAAGATAAAATCATGCCTTATAATTACCAAGTTTACTTCAGCACTTATGTATTCAAGAGATGCCAAAATATATGTGTTTATATATGTGACAATTACTGCCTAACTTGGAAAGAATTTGTTACTTAAATATATATGTTTAGTTCAAGTGTAATAAATCTACCATTTACTCCTTTGAATTGCTATACTGTTTTCAAGATGTCTCAAAAAATCAGAGATTTCAGTATCCACAACTCATTTTGTATGAGTCAGTGAAATGTCAGTTCTCTAATATCATTTAGTTATGTACAGGATAAAAAAGTACATTTGAAAATTAATACATGAATATTTTATTAGAAAAGAAAAAGAATATGCTGCATGCAAAAATCTATTAAGTTTCAGACTAATATCTCTTTAAATTTTTTGTCAATAAAAGTGCCACAAATGTAGTTTTGTATTTTGGTCTGTGTAAAATTATATTGAAAAATTGCAATAAATTACAATTTAATTCTCAAGGTGATAAAAAATACAGTGTGACTCTATTTCCTAATTTCTTCTTGTTCTCTATTTGTGAGTTTACATGTTCATTCTGATGATACTTTATAGACAAGTGAGTTAAAAGTACTATAGGAAACTCTCTAATTATATGACTGTGGAGAAATTTTAATTATGATTTTTTAATTTTACAATTTTTCAATTTTTTAATTTTAGAATTCCTCCCCACTGTAGCTAATATATGCTGTAACTTAATATATTTATTTACTACATTGTCATTTGGAGCAATCAATAAAATCTGGATCTTCTAAAAGCCTAACTTTCAAATTATGAAAAGTTATCATTTTACTTTGTCTTCAGTTACAGAAATAAACACAATTATAACTGTTTAGTGGAAAAATTGACAAGTGAACTGCAAAGCCCTTACCATCAGAGACTTCTTGCCCTTAGGTCAAAGTTGTGTGCTTTCTTAAGTATGTTTTTTTGTAACACTTGTGCTTTTACAGAAAGAGAAAAGGAAAGTAACAATGAAGATCTTTGGAAAATCGTTTATCAGGCTGCAAGACCCCTGGTGTGTTGAACAAGGAAGAAATCATGGAGGTAACTTCTGCCCCAATGGATCCCAGATCTAAAATCTTTGTAAACAGAGCCTTTTATTTAGTACAACTGGATCATAAAGTGACAAGTTTTCCCCTAGAATTTAGCCTAAAGCCTCTTCTCGTCAGATTAACTCTGTTGTATTCAGCTGCAGACCTGGATTAACCCCTAAGAAACACTGTATTGTTTCTCTTCATTGCATATATCCCCATGTCTCCTATTATCTCCTCTTTACATCAGACAAAGTGATACAAAGTTTAATCCATGATAAGCTTTTTTGTAGTTCGAGGTTTGTGTTAAGACTTCTTCTTCGACAGTTGTTTTCCCTTTTAATGCAAACAGCTCATCCAAATAGAAAAACTTGTCAATAGAATTTGCTAAACTGAAACAGAAGACAGTTACCAGCAGTATTGCTAGGACAAATTTGCCAGTGCTAAATCCGTTGTCCCTTATTGTTGTACTGCAAGCAAATTGAAAACATGTATGTACAAGATGCATATTTCTTATGACAGACTTGCTACTATGTTGTATTTTGCAGTGAAATCATGTCTACTGTGAAGTTCTTTAAAGCTTTTAGAAAGCGCTTTTTAAAAATTGCTGTGTCAGCAATAATCTCTGATATATAAGGGACAGGAGGAACAAGACAGGAGCTGTCATGAAAGCAGTTATAGAATTGGATGCTGGAGTAAGGAAGGGAATGACATTACTTATGTACCTACCTAACTACCTACTTATCAGAAATCACAGACTTGGAAATAATATAACATGGGGCACATTTGTGATTTGGATAATACAGCTCCATTTGTTCAGTTTTTAAGGTTTTTGGTCATTTAAAAAATGTTCATATTTATATGAAAATAGTATAGAACGTGCTTCAATATTGCTACAAGTATGTTATAACATAATATGACTTAATAGCAAGCACAGCATATGTTCAGCAAGCAGCTAAGATCCAAGGAAGCTCCATTGGCCTCATCACATGAGTTTTGCTAAGGTCTCTACAAAGCAGTGTCCTCCATGGGGTAGGGTTAGGGCTAAACAGAGATAATCCTGTCAAGACTTCAAGATGTTTTCAGAAACTCAAACCAGGGCACAGTACAGCAGATTATCCCCTGGCCTTTCACCTCCAAGGCAAGCAGACATGGTATTGAGAGATGAGACATAGCTTTTAAAAGGTATACATTAGAATTTTCTAAAATGACTGGTATTAACACTGTAAATGTTTCCTGCAGCCTTTGGATGGCAGTGTTATATGCACGGCACAGGTAGACAGCATTTCCACAGTCTTTCTGACTTTCTCCCATAAATTTAATAGTGACTTATTTCTTCTGATAATTTCAAAATAAATTAATTTTGATTAGAATCTTCTTTTTCATTAAAAAGCCTTCATATTTTCCTTAAAAAAAAAAAAGAAAAAAGAAAACTTCAGAACTATCTTACTTCCTTTCAGAGTTTAGTTTTTAGAACTAAAAAAAAACTGTTTGGGAGTGTGATGAACTGTAATTGCCTTTTTTTTTTAATTTTCAAAACTGTATTTTCTGCTAAAAATATTTTGTCAATTTTTTAAACCACCAAAAGCTCTTAGTTTGAGCATGTTAATAGACTTCAGAAGTGTATCTCTAGAAATTTAGTTCAGGAAAATTCTTCTGAAGCTCAAAAAGCAAGATTGCAATGACTCTGTTTCTTATCATTTCAAGATCTAAACACTGTTATTTGTTCATTCCTATTATTTCTATACCACTTAAAAAAATTCTGAAAGTAGATGATGTACATAATTGAAAAGACAACTCATGTATAGAAGGTTGGTTAAAAGTGGTATAAAACACATATTTTCTACCAGAATTGTAAATACAATATTGGTTCTTCCTCCAGCTTAGTGCACACTCTCAGCTAATTCTGTTCAGGGACATCAGAAGAATTTTGGGCCTTCAGTAAGTTCAAATATGGGGAAGTTTAGCCGTGAAGGATATTTCTATCTGTCCTCTGGAGAGGTCACTTTTCTAAAGAACAATGAAGGTAGACTGGTCACATTCAGAAAGCAGGATAGTGACAAATGAAGTTGTTATCACTGGCAGAGTAATGGAGAAGAATAAGGCGAAAGTAGATAAGTATGAAGCGGTAAAATTGGATGAGCTTTTGATAGTGCAGCGAAACAGTGTCAGTCTGGCATAGTGAAAAGGATAAAACTATGTCACACATTCAAGGTGGTGTATGTGTTGTCCAGCTGAGAAGCTGATCTCTGTTTGCTTGGACTGAGTGGAGAAATACTTACCCTATGGAGGTCATGGTCCTGTAGACATGAAGGTGTGACATGATGATGGCTTGGACTGCAAATGGCAAGGTGAAAGAAATCATTATAGGGATGCTGAGAAAATGGATGGGTAAATGGATTTGGATGCCACATGTAATCCTTTCAGGTGTGACGCTCTCCTAACAAAATGTGAGAAAATCCTCTCCTTCCTTGCCTTTTTGTTTGGCAACCAGCCTTTCTGTCTCTTTCATGTTAGTTACAAAGGAATTAAATAACCATGCAAATTTATGAAGCTGCCTCAAAGGAATTTCATTACAAAGTAGCTTGGATCTCCATGCTGAAGCAGTACTACTATACTTCACTTTTCTTCAAGGGCCATGATATTCAGCTTGTTGATAGGGTTTTCTTGAACTGTGCTGATGCCAATATCAGTGCACATGTCAAAAGAGAATGCATAAAAAATCATAAAAATAAAATTATAGAAAAAAAGTACTACTAAACCAAAACATACAAAAACTCTGCCTGAGGAAATTCTGAACCCTCAGATTACTAGAATTTGGGATGGAATGTCAGGGTCAGTATTCTGTCATCCTAAATGCAGTACTATCTACTAGAAGCCATTAGTGGAGATGGAGCACCTGTGTTAAATTAAGCCATTGATTTGATCCAGCCTGGCTTCTCTTATTTTCTTATTCAGAAAGCACATCATTAAATATATATTATAATCTACTGAAACTGGATTGCTTACCTAAAGAAGTACAGGTATTGATTGAAGCTACTTTGTGATAGGACTTTTCCACAGTCCCTTGCTCCTGTTATTGATTGCTCTTTGTAAAATGACTATGTGCAACTGTAAAATTAACTATGATAATTTTACTACTCAGTTATTTAATTGATTTTCTAATGCATTTAGCACTCTTGACCTGATAAATGTTGATTTGTGCTTAAACTGATGCATATAAAAGTTACATTGTTTGAACACAATATGGCTTTTCAAGATCTTAAAGTTCCACAGCAACAAGTTTTGCTGGACCTGCAGCATAGGTACTCTGTTTGCAAGTGAAATTATATTGTTATGATTAAGCATTTTGTTGGACTGGAGACCAGAATGCATCTCTTTTACTGTAACAGTCTTTCAGTCAGAATGGTAAGTGTGGTGCACAAACTTTCAAAATGATGTGTTTTTGAGAGACATCTTTATTCCTAAGCTTGTTACTAACACCAACAAATGTCCACATCTTTCTGAATTTCAGTATTCTGAGACATGTGTTTGGAACAACAATCAAAAATATCACCTGGAGCTAAAGTATTTGTTTTGGAATTGAAGTTTCCTATCACTAAGCCAGTCTACCTCAAAATGGAAGTCCCATATATATACAGAAGAAAAGTTATGAAAAAGTTGAAGATATGTATGCTTGTATCCCAGAGTGAATAAGACTTGTAAGCCTATGGGTCCCAGTGAGATGGATTCCATAATCCTGAGGGAATTAGCTGACGTAGACGCCAAGCCACTCTCAATGATATTTGAAAAGTCATGGCAGTCAGGTGACTGGAAAAAAAGGCAAAATTGCACCCATTTTTAAGAAGGGTAGAAAGGATGTCTGAGAGAACTATGGACCCGTCAGCCTCACTTCTGTGCTGGGGAAGGTCATGGAGTGGATCCTCCTGGAAGCTATGCTAAAGCACATGGAAGAGAGAGAGGTGATATGGAATAACCAGTATGGCTTCACTAGGGGCAGGTCCTGCCAGACCAATCTTGTGGCTAATTATGATGGTGTAACTGTGTCAGTAGGCAAGGGAAGAGCTAGTGATGTCATCTATCTGGACTTCAGTAAGGCCTTTGACAAGGTCTTCCATAACATCTTTTTCTCCAAATTGGAAAGATATGGATTTGATGAATGGACTGCTTGAATGAGGAACTGGCTGCAAGATCATACCCAGACCTTGGTGGTCAATAGCTCAGCATCCAGATGGAGGTCAGTGACAAGGGGCATGCCTCAGGGATCAGTACTGTGACTAGTGCTCTTTAACATCTTTATCAGTTACATCGACAGTGGGATAGGGTGTACCCTCAGCAAATCTGTGTATGACATCAAGCTGTGTGGTGTGGTCAGTATGCCTGAGGGATGGGATGCCATTCAGAGAGACCTAGACAGACTTGGGAAGTGAGCCCAGGTGAACCTCATGAGCGTCAATAAATCCAAGTACAATGTCTTGCTCTTGGGTCATGGCAACCCCCACTAACAGTGGGGGTACACTTACGGGTGTGTAAGGATAGAGTACGGCCCTGCCAAAAAGAACTTGGGGGTAGTGGTGGATGGCAATCTGAACGTGAACCAGCAATGTGCCCTTGCAGCCCAAAAAGCCAACTATACTCTGGGCTGCATCAAAAGAAGCGTGGCCAGCAGGTGGAGGGAGGTGATCCTGCCCCTCTGCACTGTGCTGGTGAGGTCTCACCTGGAGTACTGTGTCCAGATGTGGAGTCCTCAGTGCAGAACTGACTTGGACCTGCTGGAATGCATCCAGAGGAGGGTCAGAAAAGTGATCCATGGAGTGGAACATCTCCTCTACAAGGACAGGCTGAGAGAGCTGGGGCTGTTCAGCCTGGGGAAGAGAAGGCTCTGAGCTGATCTGAGAGCAGCCTTTCAAAATCTAAAGGGGGACAATAAGAAAGAATGGGAAGACTCTTAACAGGGTCTATTGTGACAGAACAAGGGGAAATTGTTTCAAATGAAAAGAGTGGAGATTTAGATTGGACATAGAGGAAAAGTTTTTTTCACAGTAAGAGTGGTGAAGCACCTGAACAGGTTGCCCAGAGATGTCCCTGGAGACATTCAAGACCAGGCTGGATCTGGCCCTGGGCAGCCTGACCAGGGTCTGTGCTCATTGCAGAGAAGTTGAACTAGATGACCTTTAATGGTCCCTTCCAACTCAAATTATTCTAAAGTTCTCTGACAATGCTTCTGACTATTTCCTCTGAGCCACCTACAGTACTTAATTCCCTCTGAAGTTACATGTTTAAGGAGAAAAGACTTTAACAAATATTGAATGAAATTGTATGTTAAATGCATACCTTGTGGAGGCCTTTGAAGATCTTTTGAAAAAGTGTGAAAAACAGCTATAAAAGTTACATAGTAAAAAGTCATATTGAGGTGCCAATCACTTTTCTTGTTAATCTTATTAAAATATGGAACAAATTGCTTTTATCAATGGGGCTTCCCAATGAGGATTATTCTTCTATCTGAAGATGCTTCTTTTAATGACATTTCAAAATACAGTTTCCAGCTGATGTTCCTCTAAGCAGTTCAGAGCTTGTCTATAATGGGGACATTTGCTCCCAATCTATTTGCTTTTTTTTCCCATTTGTATTTCTAGCACTGTACAATTTTCTTCAGCATTTTGTGAATTTCCTTATTAATTACATGTGAAAACCTAACATAAACAATATACTTGGCCTTATCTGTCATTCATCTTGCCTTCCACCCTCCTCCTTACCTTTCCCCCAGAAAAGGAACTTCAGAAAGAAACCTACTGTTGTCTTTATATCATCATTTTCTATACATAATAATTAACTATATTCATAATCAGATGAAAAATAGCGTACTTCAGAAGGAAGTGTAGATATTTACACCCCAGAGCATATTTTTATTAGATCTCCTCATTTAGTAGTTCAATCGACATTATTTAAGGAGTTGTTCTGCTGGATGCACTATATTCTGGCAGAGGACATTTATTTGTAACATTCACTACTCATCTTTACAGTAGCGGTTGCTTCATAGTTTAATTCTAAACATAAATAGCATACCCTATACAAACATGAAAGGTGTCTTATTCAATCTAGTGATGGACATTAAAGACACAAAAAGCTTTGACGTCTCACATCCAACTGGTAACAGAAGAGGAATGCCATGGTCAATGAGAGAGCAAATTTGTATTATTTTAGTTTTACAGAAAGACTTTTTGTCTGTGACAATCTTGAAACAGTTATTTTGAAAATTTTAAAGCTCATCTACATTAAAAGAAATATCTCACAATAGATAAGAAAAATACCTGCTATTTTGGATAGTAGGGATTATTCACATGGAGGGGTTACTCTAGATTGTGAAAAATATTCAGCAACATTTTCCTTGTCTGTAAATCAGTACAGAAGTGTAAAATCATATGAACATTGCAACATCATTCTGTTAGCACATACTGCAGTGAAATCAGTCACATGCATATGAGATTTTCAGAGGTATTCACTGATGTACAGTCTGGGTATCTGCAACCAGGTAGGTCCAGAGAATAAATTAGGAAATATATGTATTTATATAAATCATATATTAACACATTCTATACATTAGTAGAAGTGTACAATTGTAAATAGTACTATGAACTAATAAATGTTGTCTGATAAGCAAAATCCTGAGCTTTGATTTTTCAACCTTTTCTGAGACAAAAATTGCTTTAATTGCAGGATATTGCACACCAATTTTATATCGTATCATTACTGAGGCTATGACTTTGTGTTGCTGAATTTTTATAAATCCTAATATGACTAGAATGTGTATTCATGTACTTATCGAATATGCTGTGCCTTTGCCATTCTAAGGAGGAGTTTTTTTGGTGTATGTACTTCTTGGCTCTTTTGTTTCATAGTCCAGAGCTAAATTGAGGTGGAAGAGGAATTTAGTCATGAAGATGTCAAATGTGTGGGACAATGTAGCAATAACATGCTGTTGCTACCAAACTAAACAATTTTACATCAGCATCGATTTTTGAATTAAATGCTGTTTTCTTCCCATTCCTCTCCCTTCCTTAGTCCCCTCCCCCTCTCCCCTCACACCCTCTCCTCCAAAAATGAAAAAAAATCCTAAAGCATGTTTGTTCAGTTCTGGGGAAATCTAAAGTAAAGTGGCATACTTGTGGATTTCAGTCTGTTGTTTGTACTTGAAAAAGGAAATATTTCTTAAGATTATTTATTGTTGTTCTTCTACCTGGTGTAGCAATCCTCTGCATTTAGGATTTATCTCATGTGAGTTTGATCTTTCTTCTTTTTTCTTTGTCCAAGAGGCAAAACTTATCCACTTGTCCTCTCAAAGGGAGTGCTATTGCACATCTTAGGTGCAGTCTATTTCTTGTCTGCAATTCAGCCTTATTTTCATAATACACCCCAACAGATTAGATTATTATGTAATTTTCTACTGGGTTTTGAAGCAATTTGGCTTAGATGGAAGCTTAGCAATGAATTATTCTTTACTCCCTTTAATACATGACTGTTTCCTTGGGAGTGATGCTTATCACCATATGTATCTGTCTCTGACCATATGCTACAGAGATAGTACAGTGTTGATGATTGCATTGAAGGACAGGGATGGTTGGGAAAGTGAAGAACTCAGGTTTCACAGGCAGAGACTGAAAAAAAAAGGGAAGGGAAAGGAAGCCATTCAGAAAAAAACAAAATAAGAAAAATCAAGAAATGTAAAATGGGAGAATGGAAAAACAGCCAGTCTATCTCTGCCCAGCCTCCTTCCAGTCTGTTCAACTTCAAAAAATAAAATTACAAATCTAGGTACAGAACGTATTCACCATATTTCCCATGTGTGTTATTGCATGTATTGTATTTCTAATCATTTCATTTAGCTCCACTCATGTATTTTTTCCTGCCTGAAGGGAGAAAAATCATCCAAATTTAGGTCAGTTTTATAGTTTTATTCACTGAAATATTAGTTAAATGAGAGGAAGTGCAGCAACATGGTTAGTAGTGCCATGCAAAAGAGCTATTTCTCTTTATATTCACTATTAGATGAGATAATTTGAGGGTAAAATGCCAGCAATCCTAAGGTGAGTACTTATTAAGCTGAGGCTGAGCAAAGCACTAATAACATATGTGAGCTTGCTAAATACTACCTCGGCTATAAGATCCACTTCCTCTGTGATTTAAACAGAAGGTTGTGCAGGCACGACTCTAGCAATATTCTGCAATGTTCAAATTTCTTGGATGTGTTTGGGTGGGTAGGGTAAAGGTATCGGTGGCTTCATTTATCATACCAGTCATTGAGGCAGTTAATTTTAGATTATTGTCTTGCATAGCCACACCGTAAAACCTGAACAATAAAATCAGGTAGAAATGGATGCAGTCATTGCGTTCTTTTGGTGATCCCGAGAGTTTCTCAAATGTATTTCCATTTGTCATAGATAAGTCTACTCTATTTTGAACTATATTATACACCGATTTTGAAAAGACCTTCATTTCCTTCAGCCAGCAAAACCAAACATTAGAGTAAGAATAGTTATGAATGTAACCTTCATTTAATGTAACTTCATGTAAGAATTGAGAGATTCATGATTTTTTCATAAATCCCAATGTTTTTGTGGAGGTTTCTTTCTTTATTCGGTAGTGTGTTGAAAGGGGTGAAAAATGAGAGTTTTTGTCCATGAGGTTTACTTTGATTGCGTACATTTAGATTCTGTATTCTTATCGGAGAATCATAGGTATTCTCAAATTCTTTGTTTAAACTTGACCAGTCCTTTAGGGGCATTAAATTTGGCATGTAAGCTTCCTTCCACAGACTGAGGAAAGTTTACTTCTACAGAGAGTAGCAAACCTTGATTAGATCTAGCTCCTCTACCATATGGACAAGGTACCTGTGTTTCACACTGGGACACTAAAATAAGTCACGTGACTTTTACAGCTGAGTTCAACGGTTCAGTCACTTCAAGATCCCAAACTAAAGACTAGAGAAGTTAAAGCATTTCATTAATTTCAGAAATATTTGGTTATTCTTAGTTAGCGAAAAACTAGCCATTCACAACTGAGTACTGTAGCCTGGAAATATCTTTTTCTTATATTAACAAACTTGAGGTACTGTTGAAAGATCAAGATCCTTTCCAAATGAAACAGAAACCTTGAATCCCTGTTAGCCTACTGAGTAAATTATCTCATTCTTTATATTTTGACTATCACTTTTTATTTTCACTTTGTTCTTCCTGGGACTTTTATAACCTGTTTTGCAGATTGATATTATTTCTTCCTCTCGTGCCAATCTGTCCACACATGTGCTTATTTTAGCTACATTTCCTTTCACCCTGCTGGCTCCTGTATATTCTCACCACACCCCAGGCATGTATCCTTCAAGAAGATTTACAATGCGAGCCATTTTGAATACCTTCAAAACAGTGATATAAGAAAATTGGATTCCTACCTTTTGGTGAGTAATATAAAATAATTTATAAGGTTGAAAATGAACACAGTTGCCCTAAGAGAGGCTTTAGGCTTCAGATAAGTTTTCATAGAATAAAAACATAAGTATATTTTATATCTAGAAGATTAAGTACCAACCAAAACTGTTTTGTCTCCACTTCCTTACATAGTGGAAAGAAAGGCAGCCTGCACATCTGGGCCAGATGGAGCCAGAAGGTACCACCTGACACACCGGAAGGGGTAACCAGAAGCTGTGGGCATGCTAGGGCATCACCTGTGGGACGAGTGGAAGCACATTTACATATGCAGAAACTTTATATGTGGCCTTGTATAAATAGATTCTCTAGGTAGATTCTTAGGGGGGGGGGGGAATCAGAGCATTTTTCTCACTGTAAGATCTTACTGCGTATGCACAGTAGTGGAGGTTGACATGAAAACTAGGAATGTGTCTGAGTGGAAGAGAGTGCAGTTTGACCTTTGTCTCCACCCTGAAGTTAATTTTATCTTTGTTTGCATTAACTTAGCAGAACCGTGAAGGAGAGCCATAATAAGACTTTGTTGTTTGCCTATTGCTTAGCTTGCAACTCCTAAAGGAAGGGCTTTTGGTATGGCAAAATTCTTTAGGAAATGCCATGTAGATGGAAGTGTGCACCAATCTGCAGTGGGGAGAGGGCTGCATTCCTTGTCTCCTCGTGCTCCTATTTAGCTTGGCTTAATTTGTGTGAAGATTTTGATAGCATCACTGCGACAATAACATCCAATCTGCTGATGCTGAAGAGTCTCTTGTGGTTCTTTCTTCCAGAGCTCAGGAGAAGAGCACCTGAGGCCCTGCTGCTGTGCCACTTGCTCAGGGAGGGCAGTGTGGCAAGGGAGGGTGGGGCAAAGCCAGGCAAAGAACTGACTGCAGATGCTGAGGGAGAAGGACAAGCCATGCTGAAGCTTCAGATTAGAAGACTTTTACTACACGCATCTGGTGCTTCCTCTTCCCAGTGCACATTTGCACTCCCTATTGGGTTACTGGGGATGCTGGAGGCAGGCCTCCAGGCCTCACCTTGGGCGATGTGTTCCATCCTGTAACTCTAGCATATGAAAGTAATTGGCTGCCACACTTTCTACTGTCAAGCTTCATACAGCATTCAAAGCTTTTATACCAGTAGCTGTTTCCAAAAAGTGTTGATGTTTATGGAGAGTTAATTATACTGGAAATACAAGAGATGCTCTTTGTTGCAGATGGATGTGAATTCTTCTCTCTGCTCAAGAAAGAGGTGCCTGCGTTTTGTTGTATATAAAGATAGCTATGTCCTTATTTCTCCACAATTGCTGATAAAGTTTTATTTATGTATATAATTTATATTTAAAATAAATTAGTTAATAAAGCAGTTTAACCTACAGTATTGATCTCTATCAATGACAAACAAGCAGTCACGTCTCCTTATGGTAAAAAGAGAAAAATTCAGCTTTGTCTTATTAGCAGACTGTCTGCCCATATCTAAACGCTTGGAGCAGACTCTGAAATTGAAAAGCATAACTCCAAAAAATTGAATGACAGCACATCTATTTTATGTGCTGAAGAAAAATGGAAATTAACTTAAAACAGCTGAAATCTCTTCTAACAAGGAATCGTTGACAACTATTCAAGCAGTAGGGGTTGCGTGTATAACAGTATGTGATGTAATTGCCTTGAATTTTAAAAACTGCTGCTACTTTCACAAAGATGATTTTGTTTCCTCCCTTTAGTAAAAATGTTCTTTTATTAAAGTTTATTGACCTCACGTGTATTAAATCACCACAATCTCCCTAGCCTATGTCATAGTCTCATTTAGTAACCATTACATGTTCTTTTTTTACACAATTGAAAGTGCCTATAATCTATTTTGGAATAGGCTTCAGTCCAGAAATATGTTTTACTTTATTATTTTCTCTTCTCCCTGGAGATGCCTTCACAAAATGGTAAAGCCCAAAGACTTCCTGAAGGCTAATCCTTTTCTGGGTCATATGATTCTTTTCAGATTCCATCTTGAGAGAGTTTTCTTATAACAATAGGTTCTGCTGTCTGTGAACTGGAGAAAATCCTGTTGCTTTAGTGTTAACAATGAATGGAATTTCAGCACAGGAGTAGTGTTTGCTTAATACAATAGAAGTTGGTACAGGCTGGACTCACAAGTGTCAAGTAAACAGTGTGGGAAAATCTATACTACTGCAACTGAGTCAACAAGGTGCCGAATGCCTAAATGTGACTTAACTGTAACTGCAATAACTATCTGGTTGACTTTATTTCTTCCTCCAGGATAGGACCTGACACATGTCTCATTGAGAAGGGGTTAAACAAGAAAACAGGCTGCTAACAGGGAAAAGATTAACAAAGCAAGCATTCAGTCACGCATTAGAAAATGCACACCAAGTGCAATCAGAGCAACTCTATTTCAGGGTCAGAAACAACTCTGACTTACTAAGTGAATACGATGGAAGGTGACATTTTAGCTCCTGCTATAATTACATAAATTCACCCAGAAATGTAAAGCAAGCAGGGCCTAGCTCACAAAAGTGTAGCTAATTGATTTTCATATAAGTATTAAAAAAAATAGCACTCCTCAGATTGATATCAATGTAGATAAGTCAGAAAAATTTGAGTTCACTTGGCAGTAATAGGAACTCCAATATCCTATTCATGTTTGGACTGAGAAAACAAGTTGACTGAACCCTTACCAGAAGCAAGACATGAGACAACATACATTTATATTCAATACAGCAAACAGAAAAAGTGGTATAGATCTATCAGAGTCAGAAACCTGGCCTATTCTTCCCTTTGTAATGAAAAAAAACCACTTTTTTTTTAGTTTTATATTAGGAGGATTTTTTTAACATAGTCATATATTTTTCCCTTCAAAAGTAGCAGATTTTTCGGGTATTTTGTCTGCACTTTTCCTTTATGATTTATATTCCTTTACTCTGATTTGAAACCTCATTCTTTTTTTTAAAAAAAAATTATTTGTATTCATAAGATGCCTATAATTACCAGTCATGCCTAAGACTCTGCTCAGCCAGTACTGTCATGAAATTCCCGTTGTAAGATGAAGATAAAAGAAAAAAAAAAAAAGATTAGTGTTTTGGAAACTATTTTAGATCAGACACTAACTAAACTAGAGAGACGTGACCTAACTCCTATTTAGCATTCAGATGAGCCCCATAGGAGAAACACTCCTTGCAACACTCCACCTTCCCTGCACTGGAATCAGCAGTGAGATGCTTCAGCACCATCAGTGTTGATTTAACCACAAAAAACAGAACTTTTATGAGATCTAGGCTGCTGAATCAACTTCTAATTCGTATAAAAACGTCTGCAGAATCCAGTACTTCCATAGGTAATGATGAATGGCCATGCACAGCTGGAGCAGGGTTGGAAAACTGCAGCTGGCTCATGAGAACTAAAACTATGTTAGGAGTTCCTGTGACTCAGTCAGGTCAGCCTAGGAAAATCGTGCAGTAACGTCACTGCCCTGTTTCTCAAACCCAGGTTAGCATCCTTGAACAGTTTTACTGCTGGCAGAAGGTGCTAGCTTTGCTAAGGTATATTTACACGGTGCTGTTTTGTACTATGCATGCCTGCTCCAAAATTAGAACTGATTCAGTTTTCTGTAACTGATTCATATATATTCCTAGTTTTGCTTTTTTTTTTAAA
This sequence comes from Numida meleagris, assembly GCF_002078875.1. Classification (NCBI taxonomy): domain Eukaryota; kingdom Metazoa; phylum Chordata; class Aves; order Galliformes; family Numididae; genus Numida; species Numida meleagris. The sequence continues at coordinate 138,629,315 of NC_034409.1, read as the reverse complement.
ATTCACTATCTAGACACACGCACGCATGTGCCTACAGATGCTTATATACATCTACATCTACATCTTTAGCTACATCTCTGTATCATCTCTATAGCTCTATATCTTTATATCACTATATATAAATATAAATTTATATACCTATAAATATATTTATAATATACTATATTATAATAACATATATTTATGGGTATATAAATAAACACATATATACAACAATTCAGTAAGAAATAATTCTGCTAATGAAGCCATTTCTTTTATCATCTTCTGTAAGGAGAAGAAGGGAAAAAGCGATTGGAAGAGTGATTTTTATTTTTATGTTTGTTTTGGATTATTTAGGAAATAGTCAGATGGCAGGGGGTACAGTAGATAGATAAGTGCTTTGCAGCACCAGGGGTGTTCATTATTTTTTGTAGACTTGTGAGTCAGAGGATATAGACTTGGGATTCTCTTACCTTTAGGTGTGATTTTGGATGTGTCTGTAATTCATAGAATTTATTTTTCAATATTTCCTGCAAAAATGTCAAGAATACAAAAAGGGAAGATTGTGCCACTCAACAAAAGCTCTTTAGGACACATAGTACAGCCTCCTTACTTTCCAAGAATATGAATAGATGCTGTATTTCTCAATGTACCAGCCATTCTTGAACTCTTCAGAGTCCAGGGGAGCATGTATGCTGCTCTCTTTGCTTATGTCCGGATGAGAGGATAATGCTATGGACCATTCTTCTCACTGCTCCTTGTTTAGCTCTAGATAAATTTAAGACATTTGCTTGTGTAGCTGATGAAGATGAAACAGTGCATAGACCCACACAGAGAAGAATTGTTTTCCTGTCTTCTTAGTCATATACCCAGGAAAGAACCAGGGATAAACTTGTTTTTTTAGAAATTAAGGACCTCTAATTGCAAGCGAAAATGTTTATTGCAGCAGGCTTTTTCTGTAAATCTTATTGTGGACTCTCTTCTGCCCTTTCTTCTTAGCACGACGTGGAAACAACTGAACAGGCCTATGCTTGGTAAGGGTTAAGAGTAATGTATAGAGGATACTCTCTGTGAATCCTGTAGAGCTTCATTGACCTTGAGGAGTATTGCAAACAGCATTGCTTTATTCTGCTATTACAAATTACAGGAGTTTGGTTATTGGCCAATTCAACCAGCTGCCAACCCACCATATGTATTTTTAAGTACCATTACAGAAGCAAAATTAATTCTCACAAATCTAGATTATTGCAGGAGACATATCAACGCCTTTGTTGTAGAATACTAACAGGTTTGACTTAATCCTGAGTGCATATGTGAAACATTGTCTCTGAGATATGCTAAGACAGAGTGGTTTATTTTTTTCATTTCATCACAATAAAGTAAATGATAAAAACCGTGGCAGACAGAGGGAAAAAAAAGGCAAAAAAGAAAAAGAAGAAATTTTTGATATGCAAAAGCATAAACATATAGCTATATTTAAAGTAATCTTTCCATACGCTGGAAAAAGTAAGATAGCATTCATCACCTTTTGGAAGATCAAATAGATTAAAATAAAAGTAGATAACCCTCAAGAGAACCTGAATAAATTTTCTTCTCTTATTCAACTGCCTTCCTCCAACCTCCAGAGTTGGCTAGGAGAACATATTTTTTTAAGACCCTTTTTGTTTGTGTTTTCTGATTTTGCCAGCCAACCAAATGAGAATTAAAAAACTTCATTATATTTTCTTTGTATGCCACAGACCCGGCAGACATGAGATACAAAAGAAGTCATTAAATTTTAGATGGGCCAATTCTCAATTTCATGGAAAATATTGACATATATTTGCTGCAAATGGAGAATTTAGCATTGTAGTTTTCCCTTGTTTGCCAGTAGCTTAAGACATTTCAGTGACCTCTCTGTTTTGAAACCCATTTCTAATCTCAAAAATAGTGGCTATTGTTGAAAGATTTCACAGTCATATTTAATATTACCAGTAATATTCATACTTGATGCTGTCTGGTCTCTTTGATTTCATAAAATGTTGTACAAAAAAAACCCCAAACACCTCATTTCTATTAACCTCTTTCAGGACAAGTCATAATGTGTAGCATTGTTCTCTCTTTTAACTCACTGCATTGTGATATCTGCAGTACAGCTTTGCTTCATGAAAGGGTGATTTGCCACATCCTATCAAATATACTCTACCTGTGTGTGTTCTGTATTCATTGCAGATATGGGAATGCACAGTTTTATCACAAGAGTATTGTTTCAGTGCACCTATGTTGCACTCATATTTCTCTTATTACTGTCTTTTGGTGAAAATAGGGTCTAAGATTTCTTTGCAATTGGAACAGAATAGCAGTTTTGACTCTTATTCTTTGTCTGTCTTTGTCTGTCTTCAGACCTCTAATTCTGTCATTTTAAGGTAGCATCAAAAGGACCATCACTGTCTTGTGGTAGATGTTTTACATTCTTGGAAATGTTTTCTAATATAGGTAGTTTTGAGAATGTCATAATTTGTATTTAGTTTTAATGCAATCATACTCAAATATATTTCTCTAAACATTTTGAACTCCTTATATTTCAACTCAATTCAATTCAATTCGATTCAAGTATACTCAATTCAAGGATATTGTGTGGTGAACTTCACCCACTGAGATGCTTCAAACCTCAGCCCTGGCAAGGTGGTACATGTTTGTCTCCTACAAGTTTATTCTGCTCTTCTTTCCCTTCTTCACCTCTCTGCAGTTGCTGGTGGCAAGAGAAGTGATTGATCAGACTGCATTATTTTTAGCTTTCAAGGCAAGGATAGATAAAAACAATTATGGAACAAAATTAAGATTTGAAGAGAGAGAAAAAGATTGGGAAGGGTAGAAGAGACACCGTATAGCTGTATTTTAATAATGAGTTAAATTGTGAAAGTGAAAGGTTAAGCAAAGGTCTTTGCTCTCCTTATCAGGAAAGGTGAAAAGAGTGTCTAATTAGATTATGCAAAGCAGTAGATAGTCCAATTACAGTTGATAGGCCAGATGTAACCCATGGGACATTTCCTCCTGGAGGAAACAGAGAATGGCTGCTTGATTAGCAAACACAGTTTAACCAGCTGAATGCCTCTGTGCTGGCCAAAGACTGAGAGAAGATCTTACGCTGGTCCCAGGAAGATGAGCAGATTAAGACTGAGAGGTAGATATTCCACAGAGTCTGTCCATTTCCAGGAAGAGCACATCTGGTGGACTGGACCAAAATCCAGGTATCACTCAGACATGAGGGGGTACCCAGCTGGTGTCTTCTATCATAATGAAGAAAGAACTGTTTTCTATTCTGTGTTTTGGGGAACTTTCTAATGATTCAAACATAATCATAGGCCTATGCTGTAAAGTCTGGGAAAAAGAACTTGATGTTATATTTTGGGTTTAGAGTCTGTCCATGTCTTGACATTATGTTAGGATGATACTTCCTGGCTAATATCCAGGAGTTAATATCCAACCTCTTGTTGTTTCTATACGGGAAGCAATGGACCAGAAATTACAGACTTGGCTGAGAGCTTCAGTTTTTGTGTAGGAGGAAAGATTTTGGAAACTCTACTGCTCCACCAAAGAATTTCATGGTGCATTGATTTGTTGGATGGATTAAAGATCTTTGCATAAATTTTTGACTTTTTTTCAAACTTAGTTATGCTGATTTTGTAAACACAAAACTCTTTTCACTTTGTGAACCTGCGTAGGAATTCATGCATCAGCTCATATTAAAATTTAGCATTTATCTAAAAAAAGTAATTTGGTTTCTGCAGACTAGAGATGAGTCCATGTATCACAGTGTGGTTACTCTTTCCTTTCCTCACAAAAGAAGAGGAAAAGTAGGTAGAAAAGTTAACATATTTGCATATAGCACATACTTAAGACAAATTACAAAGAACCTTAAGCTTTTAATTTGATTTCTTTCAGCATAGACATTTTACATTTGAACTTGTCTTCCAAGATCTTTTTTCTTTCTTTCTTTCTTTTTTTAAGATTGTACTGAGTGTTTATGAGTCATCCTAAATGAGTATGTTGCTCATGGAATAAGCAGGCTCAACCATATGCTTCGTTTGCATATGCTAGTCTGGAGAACTGCAGATCTGCTCATTCCCTTTTTTTTTTTTTAGCATTCATCTACTTTTCAGAATCCTTGTGATTTTTCTTGAAGTTGGTTCACGCATAAGAGCATTATTTATTATTTAGGAATAATAATAGATTAAAAGACTGAAATTTTAGCGTAATATGGGAAAGCTGATAAGATGGAAGGCAAAAAAAATGGGAGCATGGAGACATAAATCTTATAATGCAATTTTTTTTTTTTTTTTGTCAACACATTACACTCTTCCATGGCTTGATCCAGCCACAGTCTGAAAATCTGCCTCAACTATTTTGTTAACATGATGAATCATGTGAGAAAGTCCTACTATTATACAATAATTAATTGTGTGTGTGTTATTTTTTTTTTCCTGGGGGAACAAAATAGAGCATTCTTTTGTTTATCTTTGTTTCTGTCTGCCACATGTATCAACACATACAACAAGAAGCTATTAAACTGTGGAGAGGGGGAAAGACGCAGTATACAAACTCTGAGTGGAGAACTGATGAAAAAACATGCATTATTGATATACAGCATAAAGATAGCCTAAACTGAAGATGCGTTATTTTCTAAAAGCTGTATGCCATAGAGACATTGTGCTTTACACTGTCCTAGATATCACACATTCCCTGTCAGCTGGCAGTCTTGCAGGGGTAGCAGCTTCAGAAGAATGCCTTCTCTTGACATATTTTCTTAGTTTTGGCACAAATGTGGCTTCTGTCAGCAGTCAACATGCCTGGTATTTTCCTCCCACCAACATTATTTCTTGGAAATTCACATTCCTTGCACCAGCATGCAGAAACCCACATTCTCCGGCCGTGTTTGAATTGTCAACTCTTAGGTTTGTGCCAGACCCTGACAGTTAGAGGTCCATGACCCACACCTAGTCTGGGAAAGATTATCTTCAGAAGACTTAAAGCACATTGAGTATTCATGTATCCAGTTACAAGAAACTTATCTGCCTCCTCCTTCAACAGGAAGATGTGCCCAGGGACTTCAGCAAAAGTGAACTATGACAACAGCAGCTGAGGATTTATGGAAAGCAAAGAAAGTTGGAGATACTGTTCTGAATCAAACTGTAACAAGCTCAATAGTAAAGAGAGGGCAGATACTTGGGTAATTTCTCTAAACAAGGTAATACCTACAGAACCAGAAATTTGTTTCCACAGTAAATTCAGTCAGTTCTTTCATAAATAGTCCCATTTACTCCCATAGTTATCCATGTGCAGCAGACTAATAATACTCATGCTATGGATAATCATCTAAGTAGCCCCGATGGCAGAGCAGAAAAACTCTGATTTTTGATGTAATTTCCCTCATACATTCTATTGGCTGTTTCATAAATACTAGTTCTTGAATATAATACATCTACAATGTGCATCTGTAGAGAAGTATTGCACTACAAATGTATAATCCAAAAATTAACTAAAGTTGAAATCCTTCCTGGGTGATGAGTTTCTGTTAGCATGAAATGATACTTGATTTGTGTGAAATTTATCCTAGAGATTACTCAAAAAAAAAAACCTGCATTAAATGGAAGCAACCTGAGAAGCTGTATTTTACAGTTTTTGAAGCAATTTTTGTGATCTGAGTGAGAGTTTTCTGTATCCATATGAAATTCTGTTTAGGTACAAAGTCCAATCCAATTTTTTTTTCCAAATTTGAGCTGCACCTGTATTTAAACTTTTTAATTTATCTTGATTTAAACTTCTAATTTGCACCTGATAGATTTTTTTCATATCCGGGTTATAAGTGGTACTGAAAAAAAAGATACATCTAAATTCCTGTAGAAATGTAGTTCTCATAAGTATTTTAGTTTAACCAGAAGTATGAAATAAATGAATTCAGGTCTTACTGGTATTTTGATTAGAGTTTAATGAGTTCAAGAGTTTCAGATAAAGACAGATATGTATCCCACTGAATGAATCTTTTCATTATTATTCGTATTTAATACATGTATTTTGGACAGAATCCAGAGACTTTGAACTCCATTGTGCTAATGAATGTAGAGATCAGACTTCATCCATTAATTCTCCAATATGCATCTATTATTACAGTGCAGTATTTCACTACATTTCTCTTTTAAAATGCTTCTAACTAATTTAAGTTTCTTTGTTTAAAATCCCAGTAACAATAAGAGGTTGTGCTCATTGTTATCTAAGGTTAATGTTACGCTTCTGGGATGGGACTTAATAAAAACTTTCACAAGACTAGCTCAAACTCATGACTGTGATGTCAAACCATGTTTTTTCCCAGCACAGACATAGTTTCAGAAGATCTGTTTGCCCCAGATTTGTACTACACTCTCAACAAAGAAAACAAAAAAATGACTCCCTCATAACTGTGGAAAAACCTCTGCTTAGTAGCACAGAAAAACTAGAACAGAAATATTCATGAAATATTTGTAGTTACTGTCATGGAAGGATAATAATTAGAAATGGAAGGAAATAATCTATAATTACTCTTAAAGAATATTTTTTAGATTTTACTTTTCAGATTTTTATGTGTTATTGAAAGTAGAGTTTTACTTTCGGATGTCTTCCTTCATTTTCTTTCAGAGTTCAAAAAAGATTGAATGACTCTTTCTTGGAGAGAATGATTATAATATATAATTTTCTATCTCAATTAAGCATGTAAATTATGAGTAATGTAAATAGCTGAAAGTGCAGTCAAATTTGACATATTGTGCAATATCCATCCTGTCAGTAGAGCACTGTGACTAGTTACTCATTTGTTTTTTCAGCTGATGGGAATGTGTGCTTAGCAGTGTTAGAAGCATATTTAGCACTTTGTAATAAAAGTTAAGAGATGACAAAGTGGAAGAGACATTTAAAAACATGTTTGAGCTGTGAAAGTACAAACAGTGTCCAATGAAAATGCATGAGATCTTACAGTACAGTGTGTTTGAAACAATTTTGTGACTGGAGGCTAACTTTTAATATGCAGTGCATATTACAACAGGGATTGGTCCCGCTTGATGTCATTTCAAGTACCACAAGCAATGGATATTGGTAAATGATAATTAAATTTAAAGAAAACAAGTGAACTTATTTTACAGGCATCTGAGTGCCTTATGATTGAGGGAAAGAAATTACTCTCTTCAAGCATCAATATCTCTTTTCCAGCTTTAGCCCATAAATATTTTCAGAACTCTAAGGACCTTTGCTTTAAAGAAAAAATCTGAAAATAATCCCCAGCACCTGGTAGACCATGATGCGTTATGAGGCAGGATCTCCCAGGGTTTTCAGAATATCTACAAGAATTTACACCCTTACTGAGAAGAAAATATAATTTCAGTCTTCAAGTTGTGCAGATTAACTCTTCATTACAGAATTTAAAATAGCTAGAGGACAAGGAAAGTTCAGCTTGATCTTTTGTAACATCAAACAAAATAGGATCACATTCCTATTGCCTAATAGCAGCAGCAGGTTTCAGATAGTGTTAGAGCAGAAATAAAGAAGCAAATTAAGACTTAACACTACATTTGCCTGCAGATAACCATTTGCTTTTACCACACCGTAGTTACCTTATAGTCCTAAACTGTCTTTGTCATTCCTTTAAAAAGCAGGAGGGAACTGAGGATTTTATTTTCTTTCCTGTGTTTAATCCAGGAGAGATGGTGAAAGCTTCCCACCAATCTAACTTCTAAGGTTTGTTCCCTCCATCACCACCTCCCCAGGTTGAAGGCTCGCTTCCTGTTTAAAAAAGAAATACAGAGCTTAAAATACTATTACCCTCTCCCTTCGACCTAACTGCTGTGAGGGCAATACCCTGTTAACATGTTAATTGAATGATAGAGCGTGTGCAAAAAGTTAATTTTGTTAAACACTTCTTACTTTCTTCCTTTGAATATCTATAAAGAAAATCATGGTGGCCTATTTTATTGTTAAAAAAAAAGCCATTGGATGCTCTTAACATTCCTCTCTGTGTTGTACATTATGTATCTGGTTTTGCATTCTTTGACTAAAAGGTAGTAGTGATTCTCTGAAATACATATAATAGGGTTGTTTTCTAAACCCTAGTGTGGTGTGAACATCAAAGCAGTGTGAATTATAATAATCCAAACAAATAACCTTCTGTAAACTCATAAGAAAGAAGAAGCTGGATGTTTTCATTCAGAGAGAGGCAATTCATTTAACAGTCAGTTGTTGACTGTTTCTGTGTGGTGAAAAGTCTGTTAATTTGCATAAGAAAATAACCACCAAAGAAATGTAAATGATTGAACTAGGATCTCATTAGCAAAACCTCTCCAGCTACCTGAAGGACCTATCTCTGCTGGCAGTAGATCTAGTTTCAAGTGCCTTCTTACCTTTTAAAAACCAATTAACCTTAGGCATTTCTATCAGTTAAAGAAGGGGGAAAGGAATACTGCAGCTTTCTTGGCAACAGATCTTGTAATTTAATGAAAGGATTTTCTCCAAAATACACCTTTGAATGACTTCTCTTTTTGACATTTCCTACATATCTATCCTTTAAATAGCTACTTGTAAAACATGCATGTTTTTCACTTCGTCGGGACAGGAGCATATACTTTTCTGGAAGGAAAGGAAAACAAAACAACAAAACACCAACAAGAAATTTCAAGCAAAATGCTTTAATTTAATTGAAGAGCTAGGTGACATTTTAAGTTTTTCAATCACTAACAGAGTAAAAATATCTGGATAGGGAAATGTTACTAAGTTATTTAAGTGGGTGGGGAGGAAATGATCGTTCCACAGTTCCACAGTGATGCTCCTGACGGAGCCAGGGCCTTAACTCCCATAACACATAAAATACAAGAAAAAACAAAAATATCTTGAAGTAAATTGATTCAGTTCTACTGGAGTCAACAGATGTTTGCCTGCATGTGTCAAGCAAGAATACGGTTCACAATATTCTCTCTCTACCTGATGCGCAGAGTCTCAGATGTTTTACATACATACAGTTGGTAGGAGTTGGATAGTTCAGAGGATAAATTTGGCAACGTTTCATCCCTGGACTCCTGTGCTTAGCTGGCGTTGGTCAGGTTACAGGCAGCAGGACTTTGGTGGACTCAGCTGGCCTGCTAATGGAAGTTTTTGTTTTACAAGAGTCTTTCATTTCTGACTTCTGTCTCAAGCAAGAGTTTTATGGGATCTTGGAACACAGGCTGGGAATATAGAAAAAAGTTAGGGAAGCAATTTCAGGCATTCAAGCAAAGGTATCCTGCAGATTAATAGGTACTTTTAGCATTGTGACCTAGAGCATGGTTGTGAGGCTACAAGCAAGGTTTTGGCTGACTGAGTATGAGCAGATGGGGAAAAGAATAGGAGCAGCTTTAAGTGTGGTATATTAGCTCTCCAAAATGACCCATTCTAACAAAGTGAATTTTGTCTTAGATGAAGCTAAATATCTCCTAAAATCTTTACATGAGTTTAAGGTTGAGATCCACAATCCTTTTTTTTGTCTGCAGTTGGCTATCTTAAAGACATTATGCTCTTCTCCATTGCCTTTCGCCATTTGATCATCTCATGCAATGTCCCAGTCAGCTCTGATAATTGTAGTGCAGTCAAGATGACCTGAACTAGGAAAAAATATCCTGTGTTTTAGAAGATGAGAGCCCATGTTTCTTTTGCAGAGCAAATAAGAGAAATGAGCATATGACTGTAATTATTCAACTGGACATAGTGGAGCACATGTGTTGCCAGAGGCTGAACTAGCGCTGCACTTGCACTGCATCATCTGTTCTGCAGTGACTATACATGTGCAGTTTTTTTCTCTATCATACCATTTCACTGAGGGAAAAGGTGTAAGAAAGCAGCCAGAAAGATATGTACAAAATCAAAGTGTCCAGTATGTTGTGTGGTTACTCTGTAGTAATTTGTTCATTTGCGAACGATAATTTTGTAGACCAGTGTTGTTAAATTCTTATCAAACACATATAAATTAACTTTTCATTAAGCAAGTCATCTTGTGGCAGACAGAGTCTGTGAGTAGATAACGAAGATGTGAAACCTGTGAAGACACCTGTGGGGTAATGAAGGCTCTGTACCCTAAACAGTAGTGTTTGTTCCAAATTAACAGCAGTGCAAATTTCATTGCAAACTAGAGTCTTTAATACAAAGTGACAATGACATTCCTAGGAGTAAAATAGGATATCTCTGTCATGCTTTCTACAGATCATCAGTGTCCACTATAAATATTCCCTATCAGACTATTTGCCCACAAGGTAGAATTTTTGGGGATGTGTTTTTGGATCTTTTTTTTTTTTCACACCACGCTCAGCCTTCTGTTCCAAAAACATATCAGTCTTCCCTTTGACCTCAATTATGTGAAACTACTTGTTATTTCATTCTTTATCTATAGAATCATGTTGCAGAGTTCACTGAGCAGATATAATATCAGAACATTGAACTGAAGTAGAAAATACTTGGAAGATACCAAAGTGAGACTGGGTATTTCAGTATTGGCCCACCTCCCTCTGCAGTTCCCCATTCATCAGTTGAATATTAATCTGCTGTAAAATTATAAATGAGTCCTGGGATGTTAAAGAGTTATTTTTATAAGTTTATCTCTTCTGAAAGAAGGATCGGTACATAACAGGTCAAAAACATTTTAACAGAGGCTAGACATAAAATGGAGCATTGGTCAAAGGCCAAAATAATGTTTGAAAGCTAAATATTACTATTATTTAAAGGTACTTGCATTAAATATGGTGAAAATGAACTGTTTGTAGAAGATGCTGGATTCTCTCCAAGCAGACTCTGGCTGCGCCAGTTGAGCATTATGTTTTTGAGAGACAAGGGATTTGTTTTCTAGTAGTCATAAATGAGTAAAGAAAAGGGGAGCAGAAAGGAAAGTATACTCCCAGGCAGAAGCTCTGATTGCCACTGCCCAGATTATAGCATGGTTAAATGGCTGGGGATGAGATTTGGGAGGTGAGGTTTTGCCAGCAGATGGGCAAGCAGAACTGAGCAACAAAGCCGTCTGCATGCACTGCTCAGCACGCCATCCGTGCATTCCAGCGTTACAGCACAGCAACACGTGGGGCTGGGCGGGAGAATGTGGGAAGGTGAGCTGTCTCCTCAGAAAGCTCAGGCATTTACATGCTTGGAGTGGTAGGGGGAGGCATATTTCAAAAATGCCTTTACTGCCCACATGCAGCTTTCGAAATTCCTCCAGTGTGATGCTCAAGTTCTTCTGTACAATCCGCACTTCAGGGGAAGGGGGAGTTGATATTCTGCCAGTTTAGCTCTTTGATTCAGCTCACCACCAGTGCAGACGAATGCCAGAGCCTGTGCAAGAGTGAGGAGAGGCCTGTGGGAGGGAGCCTTCTCTCCTTCAACAGCAGCTGGCAGAGGCTAGCACAGATGTATTACTCATCCTCACCCTCAGATTCCCCACTGGGCACCAAACCCCTCTTCTGATCACACCAGTGCATCTTTAGACTCTACTCCAGGTATTGCCCATGGCTAAATCAGAGAGCAACACCTGTTCCTCTTAACAGGTTTTACTGCTGACTTTAAAATCCATGCAAACTTTTAATGTTCTGAGTTACTCTTTCATTTTCGGTATGTTGTCTGTCATTTCCCCTATTCTGTGCCTCTGATTTCAAGCCTCATATGATCTGAAAGACTTAAATAAGTTTGTTTAGCAAGTCAATACCTTGCCATTCCTCTTAATTTACTTTGAATTTCTTCCTGTTCCTCCTTGTAAATCTAGTAAGAAGGAGAAAAAAATAGCTTTAACATGTGGTCTTAAATACTTCCCAGCTGAAAAAATACAGTTAACCAGCATGAGGCTAATGGTCTGATGTACAAACTGATGATCCACACTAGTTCCCCCTGCAGCCAAATAACATCTTCTGGCCTGTATACACAGCAGCTGATTTTACCCTGAATGTTCTAGTTTCTCTTTTTCCTGCATTTCCGATCTCGCAGTAGAGAGCTCTAATGTTAGTTCTGACTCTCTCAGCCCATTAGCTGAATGATGCAGCATCAGGCTCCCTGGCTTGTAGGATCCAGCTTTTTTATTTCTCTGCAGATGATAGTCAGCTACTCATTATTTACCTTGCCCTTTCCTTAATGACATGCTTCTCCGTGAACATCATTCAAAACAGACAATATAATGATTTAAACTACTCTGTAGATAGAGTAGTTTGTTCTTTTTTTTTTTTTTTTGCTGTTGTTATCTAAATAGCCCTTTTGATCAAAATGTGTTTGAAATTCTATCTTTTGAAAGATCTTTAACTCTGAAAAGCTGCTTAAAAATGAAAGTTAATAGCTGGTATTATTTGTACTGCCAGTAATATGACACTGGCTAAGTCTTCCTTTGGTACTGTTTTCAACTAAATTTTTTTTTTATTATTATTTTAGCATGGCTCTGATATTTGGGGAATTTGGATAAGAAATATTACGTTTGAAACTGACAGGAATATCGGAGCACTTTAGCTTGTTTTTCTGGTAATTATAAGGAATTATTATGTCCCTGGGTACTGGAAAAAGTGTCTAACTGCAAGAGAACTCTTGGGAATTAGCATAGATTTAAAATCTATAGAAAATAAAGGTAGATATGGAGAGAACCCCAAGTCTCTAGACCTCTTAAAATGGTGAACCTCTTATAATACCTGTATAAAACCTGTCTGCAAATTCAGTCCATAAGAATAAAGTGAGATATTTTGCTACTAAAAGGAAGCAAGAGTAGAAAAGCAACAGTATGTACTTTAAAGTAAAAGTAGTCCAACTCTACTCTTAAATTAGAACTAACATAACTGGTATCAATGCCATTTAACCAGTACGAAAGCAGGAGGGAAAAAGTACAGGGGTTTCGCCAAAAGTAATGCCTCTTATTTCATTATGTTGGCTCAAGACATCAGAGGCTGATGTTGGTGATACGGCAGTAGAGATTGAGCCTTCCCACAAATATTCCACTACATTTTGTTGCCATGCAACAGATGGCAGAAGAGGGACACTGACAAAACATCATCTGACATGGAAGTGCATATGAAGCAAAGAGCTGGAACTAAATTCCTGCATGCAGAAGAAATGGCACCCACTGACGTTCATCAGCACTTGCTGAACATTTATGGAGACCAAACAATGGAAGTGAGAACAGTGAGGCAGTGGGTGGTACATTTCAGCAGTGGTGACTGCGACATTGGATCGCCTTCAATGGTGCAGATTTTTATGACATGCAGGCTCTTGTACAACACTGACAAAAATGCATAGCTAATGGTGGTGATTATGTTGAAAAAATAGCGTTTTGTACCTGAGAATTTGCTCTATCAAACAGTGTTCTTGTGCTCTTTGTATCTGTTGTAGTTTCCATGGAAATAAATAGGAGGCACTGCTTTTGGAGCAACCTACATAATTCTCTGGAGATTCTAAAGCTTTGAATCAAGGTAGGATAGCATTATAGTAACCAGTACAGGATAATCTTTCCATCTATTTTTAAAAATGGTGTTTAGACATTAGGTATTTGCGATCTGTGGCCTACAAAACACCTTTAGATCTGTGAGGGGGTTCTAAAAATGTTGTGAAATGTAGATCAGAAAGGCAAACATGCTTCAGTCGCCTGAATTCTTAGGGATCTGCACATCTAAAAGGGTTGAAAATTATCACGAAGCGTTAGCAGTACTGTTTCCCACTTCTACCTATCAACAACAGAAAATTTCTAACCTTCCCCTGAGCTGAACTGCTCAATTTCAAATCAGAGCTATGGACTGAATCTTAATCAACTTGAGAAGTAGAAGACTTAAGAGGAAGTCATTTGAACTCTGAGCTGAATCTCCCAGGGTTTCTCAAGGCTTTTTTATGATGATGCCCTAACTGCCAGAGTTCAAATGCTCTAGAGGCTCAATAGCTATGATATTTATTAACCAAGTGGTTATGATCACAACTTTGTCGCTCAAACGTGCTTAGTATCAGCTGACATATGGTATCATGTTTGAAATACCACTCAGTAAATCACTGATAATGTCAGTGTAATTGCCAAAAGCTAATATAGAGTGTAATTCTTTTCCCATTGAAGTTGATGGCGAAAATTCTATTGATGGCAGTAGTGTAGAATTGAATTTGCTAACCAGAAAAATATTTTCTTTTTCCCCATTACACATAAAGAATCAATAATTTTTTAAAAAATCAGCTCTTAAAATAGAAGCTTACATTTACAAATTGAAGCATGTTAAAAATTTCATGATTGACTTTTTTTTGGTAGATAATGCTGCTGTGACTATTTCAATATGTTTTATTTGTGAGTCAGATGCTAATATATTCATAAGTAGATGAATATATGAATGTAAGAGCTCTGCATATATCTCTGCTCCATCTGTTATTTCTTTTTGCCCTAAATCTAAATACTCTGTGTTCAGTGCTAGTATTGTTATTAACATTTAATAAAATTTTTGACATATAATAATTAGATGGTATCCATGGAATGATTTTATTCTGCCTTCTGGGGTTTAACTTTTAACTGGTCATTTTCTCATCTAAAAATGCTAGATTGCCAAGAGTAAAACTTTTCTGTAAAACTTTTTTTTTTCCTGGAAAATTTCAATGACAAGGATTTCTCATGTTCTGTGCAGATTGCCACTGCTGAGATGTGAAAGATTCAGAGTCAACCCTCTGTTCTGTACAGTTTGAAACAGGGACTTAAATCTGTGCCTCCCGCATCTAGAAATAGCATCTTTAAGTGGTGGGCTGCAGACTCAGGCTCTCTCCAGCCTAACATGTGATGAGTCTATTTGTTGTGTAGTCAGATTTGCAGATTTGTCTGATGTGTAGTTGCCTAGAATGCTTGCAAAGGTCTTATATTGTCCCACTGCTAGGTAAAATCCAAAATCCCAAGAGATTTTAGTGTAGTAAGAACAATCTCTGTAATTCTAATTTGTATCCTCTGATTGGAATGATCCTCTGTGAGAAAGGGTCAACTGAGAGATGATTTTGAAGACAAGCTTTAGAACTAACATTTTCATCACTGGTCAACATATTTGGATGATTCTGGATCTCTTAATAAAGTGCTGTTATAACACATTTAAATTTGAATGTTACAAATTCTGATTAACCTGAAAAATCTTTGTATTTGTGAACTAGTTGTTTGAGAACTTCAGCTTTTGATGCACCTGAAGACCTTCATAAAATTAATGCTTATCTATGACTTTCAGTCCAGAATATGTACTGACATTTTTGTCAAGTATGAAAGTAAATTTTCTCTGATAAAAGTTTTATAAGCTGAGTAGACTGCACAGATGAAGTAGGAAAAGTGGAGGAGTAACCAGCAAAATAAGAGTGCAATTTGTTTACATCAAACATCTTCTCGTTTTGTCTGTTCCACGGTTACTTTTGCGAATTTTTTACTCCAGATTGTCTATCTGATCATCATATATAGTTTTTTTACTCAAATATGGGACATGACTTTTATCTTTACAGACAAGTGGCTGCAGTAGGAGGGAATGCTGGCAGCAAAAGTAATGTCCATTAAAAAACAAGAACTCCTTTACACTGTAATTTAAGTCAAAGATTAGTGCAAACAGCTCTGCAGATATACTATAGATATCATTTGGAGTTTTATTTTTCTCTTTTCTAAAGGCTCTCCAGATAATGTGTATGTGGACTTGTTCACAGCAGGGTTATTACTGCATTTGTCTGCTGCTTTTGAACTTCCGTGTAGCATTTCATTCTTTCGACCATCAGCTATAACTGCACTCTTTTTCCTATTTTGTAAAATTTATTGCTTTGATCTCTTGTGTCTTCAGTGTCATCTGGTATCCCTCAGGGACACATTCTGGGATCTGTAGTACTATTTTATTTTATGTATGTTTGTTGGAATTACTTGTATTCACAGTCCAAACTGTCAGACAAATAGTTCTTGTCTGTATTTATCACTCCTTGAAGATCTTGTAATAGCATGTGTGGGTGCCATTATCAAAGTTTAGTTGGTGCTAATTTTCTTAAGTGTAATGTTGAAAGGATGATATGTAAGTAGAATAATTTCAGGTGGAAGTGGAGCCTCTTAGGGGTCTTTTATCTTCCTTGGATTTTAGCTTTCCTGCTTTCCAGGCTTTGCAGTCTCATGTTCATGAGAGTGTCTCAACTTTGGCAAAGATTCAAGGCCAATTTGAACAGCCAGTGTGATCTAAAGGGGACACTTGGCTTACATTTCCAGTTGAGTATTCCTCTTAAGCAGATGTAGAAAATGGATATTTCTTATTCTTGGTCATTCAATTCTGAATCTCCTGATTTTTTCCCTGGTGAAAGAGTGTAGGATCTCTAGGTCTGCCACATTTAGGTGGAATGTCCACAGGATACTCATCCTTAAGTTTAACCAACTGTCACAGAAACATTAATACTCACTAAAACTCAGAGTAAGGCACATTTCTGGGGAGAAAGGAAAGGATGTGTGTATAATGCTTTCTCAAACCTTTCTTTAGCTAAATGCTAACTTGAACAGGAAACTTCGAAGGTTTTATGACAGCTTCTACTTCATCTGCTCAAACATCCTCAAGATAATGGAAGTCCTCTTTTCTTCTAGCGGCAACTTGTAGGTAGTTTTGACTTATCTTTACTCACAGACAGTGGCTGAAATGGGTTGCTGATCTGTGTTTGAGGCAGTTCCTTGAGGTATGAAGGGTGCAGGGAGGCTGGCTAACTCACGGGGGAGATTAAGCTATTGTATCCCAGCAGGTTCACCATCTTGTTTGAGGAACTTCTTCATAGCTCTGGTGACTAGAGACACTGTCTCTGGCATCTCTCCAACCAAACTCTAAATTTCTTCAGTGTGGCCTTTTTCTCCTAAAACCCATTGAATCCAGATTACTTGGATCAACAGATTTCTGCCAGACATCAACACTTCGCAGAAGTTTGTGTGTATAGTCTTCTCAGCAAACTTTTAATTGCTAATGCAGTGCATTTATTATTTAACAAGGTTCTGCAGATTAACTAAATGTCCCACAAGAGAGTTTGGATCACTGCAGAGCATTGTTACAAGAGGAAAGCAAATGGCAGACTGTGCAGTTATCCATTCTTTAAAAAATGCAAATAAATAATAATTCACATAATGTTTCACAATACATTTCTATAACCAGGTATGGGTTTTTTTTGTTTGTTTGTATGTTTGTTTTTGGAACAGTGTTAATCTTTGCACCGTGTTTTTAAAGGCCTTAGCACAAT
Organism: Numida meleagris; assembly: GCF_002078875.1. Taxonomy (NCBI): domain Eukaryota; kingdom Metazoa; phylum Chordata; class Aves; order Galliformes; family Numididae; genus Numida; species Numida meleagris. Next base: position 138,612,119 of record NC_034409.1, on the reverse strand, counting down.
GTGATAATTGTTCATAACAAAGGTTTCTAGTTGAGATATTACTGAGAATAATAATAATAATATTTTTTTTTCTGCCTGTTTCTATGGTTTCTGAGCATAACTAAATTCACAGAAAATAAGTGGTCAGCCTGAGATCACTTTCATTCTGTAATTCATGGAAAATGTTTATGTTAGAGCTTTCATTGCATGCGTGCATGCTTGTGCATGTATGTGTATAGACCATAACGTAACAATAGAAGAATGATGTTTAGGATACAAGGCAGCAGAATTTTCTTTAGCTGTTTTAAATCCTGTTTTCACTTAGATTTTAGAAGGCAAAAAAAATTATTACAAATGGACCTGCAAATGACTGACGAGCAGCCAGATGGAGTAGGAAGAAAATAGTTGAGGGCCGTAGGACACAGACAGTGTTCTGAGCCAAAAGCATTACATACAATAAAACAAAAGGTAGGCAGAAATCAGGCCCAGACAGTCAAAGGAAATGTATATCAGATGAGATGGTAGGAGGATACAGCCACTGGTTTTAATCCTGTTCCCGAGTGGAACATTTTCCAGCTTCTTTGTCTTCAGTCTGTGAAAAGACTTGAAGGAACAGAAGGAAGGATCACGTAAATAATTGCAACTGCTCTAAACTGTCACCAAATAAACACACTTTTCATTCATTTTTGCTTTTTATTTTTTTCCTTGATATTTTACCGAAGCAAATCAAATTTCAGATTTTACTCCAGCAAATCCTATCTAAGATACACTTGCCTAAAGCTTAGTATCATGAGGAGGGTAGGGAGGAACGCTGGGGGTGGAAAGGAAGGTGACCTGAGAAGCTATAAAGTATGTGCTGCAATCTTTGTAGTGCGAACAGAAGCTGCAACACCAGGTGAGGTCACCTTGGAAAAAAAAAATACAGCACGGGATCACCACGACAGAGGCTGGAGAGACTCTTTGATGAAGGGTTGGTAACAACTTCCCGTGGTTTCAATATACTGGGCATCACACACACACACACACACAAAAAAAAAAAAAAAAAGAAGACGGAGAAATCAGCTAGCGTTTAGGCTTAAAGATTCCCCTCTCGGCCACCTACAAACCAAGGTGTTTTCTGGATCGCGTCATGGTGCGGTTACTCCTAGTCTATGCTGCCCTCTACTGCTAACTTTCAGTGCTACAGCGGTTAACGATCATTTGCAGTCAGTACCGCGCGTAAGAGGTAGCGTATTTGCTTAGTGTAAGTTAATATAGGAAGCATTTCGACATTTATGAACTCTTTAGGATAATGGTTAATATGAAGGTGACACGCAGCTCAGGATCTTTTCATACCAGTTTCTGGTCTGTTCACGTGCCTATTCCTCAGCAGCAGCATGTTTATAAAAAGTAAAAAAGTGGAGATTGCTTATGCTAGAAGGACCAATTCTCAGAAGAATTTTGTTACATTAATAGCTATGCTACTCATAAGTTAAAAGGCTAGTGATGTGCATTATGTATCCTGATATTTAGCTACCTTGAAAGAGGTGGAAAACACTAATGCATCAAGTTGGACAAGCTGTAGGTACAAAACAACTCCTTATAACCATATATTTACTAAAATGTTGTCCAAAATATACATTGAATGTGCTTGCTGACAGGATTTCTATCATGTATAGTTCCGACATTAACAGGTCTTTACATAAGATCACTTTTTAGTATCTTGTAGTTAATCTGCTCATTTCCCTTGTTGCTAAGTTTTCTCTTTGTTGTTCAAACGTTTAGAGGTTGCTATTGTGTTCTGCTGTCTTAGCCAAGCTTAGACAGGCTTTAGTATGTGTTATTTTTTAAAAAATAATTCCTTGCATGTTCTTAACATTTCAATGCTTCTTTTAGAATGCTCTGCATGTATCAGTGATGAGATACCCAGATCTGAACGCAGCATTTAAGAATAAAGAGTTTCTGTAGACTAACAAGAACCATGTAATTACTTTCCCCTACTATTGAAGGCTGCCTCTTTCTGTAAAACCAAACTTAATCCTCCCTCTTACACTATTTCTTGCCCACATTTTTTAATGATTTTTGAATTTCATGGAGATAATTAGAATTCCCTCTTCCAGTCAGTAATTTAAATGGCCGTAGTGTTGAAACTTAGAGTGCCTTCTCACAAGAATCTGTTCCACAGACCAAACATTGCCCTCTAGCATTACTTCCTATGTGTTAATTAACCTGTTTCCATTAAAGATTAAAGTTTTCCTATCTAGGATAAATGAAAATAATTCTTCAGTTTCTACTACAGAAGGTGAAACCTCAAGTGCCGCACTAAGTTTTGAGTGTAATATTTTTCTTGTATTCTCTTCAACAATTTATTTTGGAATACCAGAAAAGAAGAAGTCTAGTTTATTTTACAAAACACACATTCATTCTAAATCTGTGCAGCTAATTGCTCCTCTGCCATGGTCTTGTATTGTGTTATGCAGCCCAAACTAGTTGAAATAAACTAACTCAAGAACAACTGGCTTATAGCTCTGCTTCTTTTATTTTTTTAAAGCTATATTGAAAGAATAATTTTTTCACTCCTTGAAGTTCACTCGTATTCCTTGAAAAATCTGTGGTGGGATGCTTTTGGATCTTTCATTGTTGAAGAGCAGAAATCTCTAATGCATCCTAAATCCTGCTGCTCTATCCCAACTGGGTATTCCTTCCCATACCCTGATCCTTCTGGAGACTCTCTAGACATGGACTTTGCCTCAGGTGAGACTGCTCTTCTCAGCCGAAGATAAGCTCATTTTTCATAAGCTCTTTTCAGAGCCTACATATAAAAGAGGTAATAAATAAAAAGTATTTAATACTGGATTTTCCCTAAGCATGCAAGGTGTCTTATAGTGTCTCCTCTGAAGTACTATGCACCTTTTACTCCCACTTATTTTGGCTCTCACTGCTCACTACTTTGAATTTAATAAGATAGCATTTGTGGACAAGAGGAAAAATAACTTTTAATCCTTAGAGTGTTGCAGGTCTTCTTCACTGAATGACAGGTTGCTTCCAATAAGAGTCACCTTAATCTTCGTTATTTTAAATTTTATTTTCAGAAAAGTCTTCTTATGTTCCCTTCATGCAAGCAGACTAGCAGATGTGGATAGATGATGCAATGAGGTTGCTAGAAGGTGGGTGTTTGTTCAGATTGTGCTGCAGTTTTCAAGGCTGAGCAAGGAATCAGACTCTGGAGTTTTGTGCAGCTTTTTAAATCACCTCTACAGCACTGAAAATCTCAGCCAAAATCCTTCAACAACGTTTATATTTTACATTTATTTAGTTAACAGAAAAGGAACCTCTCAGCACAGATAAAACTGCCTATTCTTTCAAAACCCAATGCTTTTTGTTATATTTATTCATTTATCAATGCTGTGAATGTTTCAGGCTCTCCAGCCATTGATTTCAGGAGCCAATGCTATTTTTCCTGTTTATTATAATATATTGTCTCATTGTTGCCGGTAGTTTGCACTTAGCTGAATTTCCCACACAATATACAGGAAACATCTCTATAGCATCAGGCTTCCTCAGATTGATTCTCACAGGGTCTGGGAGGGACAAGCCAGTCCTGTGTGCTTTGTAATGTGGCTGCAGAGAGTGATGTTAAATCCACCATTTGGAGACTTCCTTCCTTACACCTTCAGTAGCACATGCAGTAGCCAAATCTTGTCTGCTCCCACCGCACACTCTCCCACAGAACATTTGGGAAACTTTTACCGGTGTGTGTGCTTTCACAATTGTATCACTTTCTTTTTGTGCAGTTAACACATTTATTACCAGTCCCCAGTGAGAATGTGTGTCTCCAAGGGCGTCTATTTGTATTAGAGGAAAGCTAATGAAACTATTTAGTTAGGGTGTTTCATTTAAGTTTACATTTCTTTACTGTTGATTAACAGATGACTTGCAAATGTTGACTGATGTATTAAGTTGTCTACATAGAGATGCTGTGGGTAGCAAAGTGAGCTACATATGCTTCTTTGAAAACTACTTAAAATAATACCTGTATGTGTCTCCTGGGAAAGCTGGGAAACTAAATGAATGCTGTCTGTGTCTCCTTCATGAGCAATACTTCCCTACTAACAAACAATGAGTTCAAGGGTTTAGAACAGAGACAACTTTATTGGGAGTGGGGGAGTGGTGACGAGAAAGGTGAATATGGAATTAACTTTGCAAAGTCAGTGATTCATAAATCAAGTCTATTAAACTATGTCATCACCCTTTCCTGCTGCCTTCCCTGTTCAATCCTTTCTCCTACAGCTCACCCTCACCTCCCCCCTGTGTTCCACCTCCTCATCCTCCCGGATGTGTTGCACAGTATATGCAAGCCTGCCCTCCTCCCTTGATTCTGGGTAGATAATGAGGTATTTAGTCACTATTCTGCCTCATAACACATTGTTCATGTTTTTTTTTTTTTTTAATTCAAAGTTGACTGAATCAGATTTGAGCTGGTTTCAGTTCTTGACCGTAAAAGGTCACACTGTCTCTGAAGGCTTTGCCTTTTCCCTAGTGTGCTGATTCCAGCTCAAATGCTGGGAAAGATGCCATCAAGAGCCCTGCTTGAGCACTCTCAGCTCAGCCTAACATGCTGCAGTTGTCCTTGTGCCATCTTAGGTTTCTCAGGTTTTGGTGAGGAGTACTGTAAGCATACAGTTCACACTGGCTTACAAGAAACTCAATTAATAAACAGGAAAGCATTTTTTTTCTTTTACCACACTGGTACGAACTGCCCAGAGAAATTGTGGAGTCTCCATTCATGGAGATATTCAGAAACTGACTGGACATGACCCATAGCAACTGTGAGCAAGTGGGTTGGACTAGATGATCTCTGGAGATGACTTTCCTCCTCAACTATGGTGTGAGTCTGTGAAAAGTACAACACTTTCAGTTCTCAGCCAAGATACCTGAAATATTAGTTTCAGAGAAACAAATACTACTTTATATGAACCAAATAAATACTAAAAAGTCAGTACTTTCTAAGGTAATTGCCAAAGGGGGAAATATTTGGAGACTTTAAATACTTGCTTGAGTAGTAGACTTTTGCAAAGTTTATGATTAAATGCTATAAAACAAATGGCTAAACTTGTGTTCATGAGAGACTCTTGAGAGCTCAGCACAAATACTTTCTAAAATAAAGTTTACTGTATTCTTGGATTTGCTTATTATTCCCTGATGCCAAAAATCCAACAGAACACAGCTTCCTTTTGTCCTACCTCTTCTTCTTCGGACTATCGTTACAGACTATTAGACTATTGTTTAGTCTAATATATGACTCCCATGATGATGATGATGAGAACAGCACAACATCTAGATCACCCTCAATAAAAAGACAGGTGTTTAGTTAGTTCCTGGTCAGCCTGATAAAGGCATTTTTTTTTCTGTTCTCATACCAAAACACAGCAAGGTTGTACTGGCTTCAGGCTGCCTCGTGCCAGAATTAATTTTTACTGACCATAACAGAGAAAGAATTCAAATCGGATGATTTTGATAGGAACACACCCACATATATATGCTTGTTCAGTGGCATATGTTTTTATGTATTTTAAAACAAAACAAATGCACTTAATTATTTGTCTAGCAACCTTTAAGAGTGGTTGCATTTCTTTTCTGTCAGAAAATGTAGCAAAAATTTATATCATGGGAAGATTACCATCTCAAGAAATAGAAAGCCGGATGAGTTTTTTAGCTCCTGGGACCTTCTGCAGATTTAAAAATATATTGACAAGGATGCTTGGTGCTCCATCATTGCTTTCTGTCTTGGCATCCAGTTTGCCCTTTTTATCCCTGGCAATTACCTCCTGCTCAGAGGAGCAGCTAAGCATCTCTAAGGAATCTGCTTCTTTTTCTGCCTGACTTACTGTTTCTTCAGCAGCTGATATTTGTTTCTCTGTTTTCTTTCTTTCATAAGAAGTTTATAAGAAATCATAATATTTCTCGTCTTAGTGGACTTATTTGATATAATGCCAAATGTCTCTTTTTGTCTGATGCTTCTTTATTCGGTGTCTTTTGTCCAATGTCTTAGTACAAAATCCATGTATTTGGATCATTCCACTCTTCAGGAAGAACCTTCTGTAATTACCTGGCTGTGTTTAACACTATGGAGCCTCCAGCAACTTTATCAGCCATTACTAATCTAAAGGAAAAGGGTAATGACTAGAGAAAGATTACTATAAAACTTCTGTAAGTCCTGAAAAATTACAGAAAATTTAGAATGCCCGGTATCCACATTTTTTCCCTATGAGTTCTATGGAGTTCATGAAATGTTTTCTTTATACTTTACGGGACTGAGCTGAGGGGATGAAATTGCTCAGATGCCTGAGGCGACAAACTGAGTTGACTTGAATCATTATGATTATTCAAATGAGAATTATCCAAATGACCCAGATTTCTTCCTTGCTGCATCATGACAAATTGCTAGACAATGACACCTCTACTGTCTGCATTTCTGTGGGCAGACACATTTGGATACCCACACAGGTAAGCTATATAGATTTAAAAAGTCAGTAAGACATATCAAGAGTAACGTATCTAAACTACAGCACTTTTAGTGTAGTTTTCAAGATTATCAGTTACTGCAACTGTGTTGGTTATTTTTTCTTTTGTACTTCTTTGTTTTTATGTTACAAATTCATCTTTATACTGTACAATATCAGAATAAGAAATCTGTTTGCAGTTAGCTGTTGTTGATTTACCTGAGTCATTTTATTTTTTCTGAAGTGTTTGTCCTGAACTATGTACAGATCAAGCTCACATAATAGGTTGTTTAGTGTACAGAGTGTATTGTTTAGGTGGGATAAAATACGATTTATAGCACAAACTTCCCTAGTGGCATCCCCCTGACTACGATCTCTCTGATAATGCCATGGGAAGCTTTCAGTATTGGTCGGAGTAATATGTTCTATGGTGACTTCTGCTAAACAGATTAGATCCAAAAATAGCAGCACTATACCAAAGGAAATCACAAAGACATATATATATATATTTATTTCCAGATCTTAGTATGTTTAGACTTTCTTTGGGACCATTCTCCAGTCTTACTTGAAAACTCTTTCCCTTCCCTTCCCTTCCCTTCCCTTCCCTTCCCTTCCCTTCCCTTCCCTTC
>NC_034409.1:138496380-138604929 GCF_002078875.1 Numida meleagris | reverse complement strand
TTCCCTTCCCTTCCCTTCCCTTCCCTTCCCTTCCCTTCCCATCTCCCCTCTCCCATTCATATGATCATGAATCAGACAGGTAAAATCTGTAATAATTCTCTTTCCTGTTGTTCTGTGCACTGCAATATCTTTTTTCTTTCCTCCAGACAAAAATAAAGAAAAAATCCTCCTGTATCTCTCTGCAACAAACCTGATTCCATTAGAAAGCACTTTTGAACTCTAAGAGAAATAAGCTGCAATGTAAACAAACAAGACCTGACATTTCTTCTAATATCTAGCAGAAGAACAGGTTAGGTTGATGCTTACAAAAATCCAAAGCTTTCAAGAGGAGTGTATCAGTGACCTCCTAGCTTTCTATGCTTGTAGAATATGGCTTGTAGAATACATTCCAGCCCTTGTGGAATTTTGATGAAGCACCAGTTTGCACAAGATATTGCTAACACATTTTTATCCCAACTGTTGTGCCCAGAATGAAGTGCTATGGACGTAAGAAGCATGTGCATCATCAGTTACTCAGGTTTGCAGCTCACACTGATTTTAATTCTCCACCTTCCTGACTCTTAAACTCTTATTTATCCCAACCAGATAAATAACGTATGAAAATGAGAAACTCTGGGTGGGCCATATACTTATCAGAATTCAGAACAGTTTGATAGTTTGACCATAATACTGTGTCTCACAAAGTTGCACAGCTTTTGATTTGAGACTGGCCTGCATTCTGTTGGTTAGGAGAAGATGCAGCAAAAACTGCTATCTATAGGTAAAGACTCATTGACTGCTTGGAGTGACTTCTCTGACTAGAACTCCTGCGTTGCTTATTATTTTGTATTTCAGTTGTCTCCAAAAATAATATATTATGTGCTTTTACACTGCCACAAAGATTAGATGAGTAATGAATACATGAAAAACTACACATGAGACAGCTTCAGTTTTCAATAGAATATGAATAAGGAGGAAATTTAGGGTGCAGAAGAAGAAGGATGATACTGTGCTTCTGCAGGTTCTGACAACAGCTGAAGTGGACATTGGTAGTCACTTTCGATTGAACCCTAAGACTGTATACCACTGTGTCTGTGTATCACACTAGGGAGCACAGAAACTCCAAAACACACACACACACACACACACAAAATAGATAGAGTACTTTAGACTAAATGTTTAAAATATTTCCATGTGCACCACTGAATTTGTTTGGAAAATATACTGTCTGTAAGATAGCATACTTCCTACCCTTCTCTTGCCAATAAAGCCTGTTTTAACCTTGGAATCCTGGGAAACGTTAAATTGAAAAATCTATTTATGTCTAAATGAGAACTTCCTAAAATAAGAGCTCTCTCAGAAACACAGAAAAAGAAATTTCTGTAATCACTAAATCTGACTGCAAAGTATCCTGTGCACCACATAAATGACAACACTGTCTTCAGAACCATTGTCAGACAACCTGTAATTCTGAGCATCTAGATAGAATTTGTTTGTTTTCTATACATAAATGTACCTCTCATAAGAAGTTAGTATGTCTGTTACTGCAGATGGAACTTTTCACTTTCAATACTCTAATGAGTTGCATTTTTGGTTCACATCTTTTTAAGTTACGATTGCAAAAGCTTTGTCCTATTTATAGATTATTGCTCTCTTCCTTTAGTACAGTTAAGTGGTAGATAAACTTTGTGCTGGAATTTCTGAAGTGCAGGAAGTCTCCAAAGAATATATAAAATCAGTAATCACCTCAAGAAAACTAACTCACATATAGCAAGCAAAAATAACTTCTTAAATTGACATATCTGTCTTAAAACAGATGCTGCACAGATGCTGGCATTTGGTTCAGTGGAACAGGAGTCCTCAAAGGCTGGTGTTAAGAACTAGTTGCTAGGTTTCATAGTTAAATGGAAAAACTCAAAATCTTCATCCAGCATTGACTGTGCGTTGTAGGTCAAAATAAGAAAAAGTTATTTCAATGTCGTTTCTTAAATCAGGACAACAAAGATACTCTGTTGGGATATTAGGCCCACTGTGTTATGCCTATCTTGGATGACACTCTTCTCCATCAGCATATCATACGTTAGTCATTCTCCAGGCATAGGCAGAGTAGGGAGGCAAGGGAGTGATGAGATAGGGAGGGAAGAATGATCTTGTAAAACGAGTTATGTGACAGAACAGGAAACTTCAGGATGTTGGGGTTGACAACCTGCCTTTGGATCTTCAGTGTTTTGATTGGTTTGGGGTGTCATGGGGAGGTGCTTCAGCAATTCTTACATTTAATATGAAGGATTTCATCTCTAAATATTGCTCTAGTCCCTGCTTTCCTCAAGGAAGCGTGGAGATTATTTCCCTACCATAAATATGGGAGATTTGCTAAAAATTGAATGCTGTACATGAAACATCCCAGATACCTGTTGAAAATTCCTCTTCACAAGGAACAGATGGTTGTATGAGAGAATTTGTACTTGTGCCAGCAGAGTCATTCCAAACACCCACATTGTGAAGGTCACCAAGTGCAGAATTAGCACAGACACCAGCTTTATGATGACTGTTGCCAAGTCCTAGCTGCACCTGGCTGAAACTGAAACATAATCATCCTTGGGTGAGTCATGTTTGGTAACTGTATCCATAGTAAACCAACCAAATACGAATCAAGCTGAAATAAAACATTATCGGTTCATTAAATTACCTTTAAAAAGCAATATGAAATCTTTGGATCTATAGCACAAAAAGATGATAAATAGCCAACGAGAAGACTCCTGGAATGAACTTGCATGCAGAACTACATTTAATTCTTAGGTTCCGTGCCAACTAACAGAATCTCTTATGTGAGGAGCTGTAAAAAGCAGCTCAGTTTGAGCAAGAAACACTAAACATAAGAAAACATTAGCAAGAAAATGCTAATCTGAAAACAGTGACGTTGTTGAAAGCAAACTGACTGGAAATTTGGAACTCTAGGAGGAATTAACAATTTTAATTAAAGTGCTTAAAAACAAGTTAATTGTATCCTCCCAACTGTCATAAACTCCTCCAGATATCACATACTTCACACTGATCTAGAGAAATTTCCAACATTTCGTGTTTTGAGATGAAATGTTACTATGCCCTGGAGTGGACAGTTTGAGTAGAGTTCACGTTCTTTTTCTCATCGTTCTTGGATAGGGAAGGTTTTTATTCTGGCCTAAACAAGCCTCTCTTATTTTTGGGACAGGACTTCATATGAAGACCTTCATAATTTTGTTTTGTTTTTAAACTTGTGGATGATCATCCCAATAATATTTCAATGAAGTTTATGTTAGCAGTTCTCCAAAAGTGTTTTTATTTTCTGACACATCTTTTATTTGCATCTGTGTAGTCTGTTTCCTGCTAATTTTCTTTTCACTCCTTCCCAGTCTTCCCAAATAATTCCTTTGTTCTTCTCTTCCAGACTAAGCTTCTGTCCTTAGCTGCTTTCTTCTGTTCATTTTCCTAATGTTTAACACTGCAACAAACCACTGCTAGCCTATTTTTTCTTTTTCTTTCTTTCTTTTTTTTCTCTTCAGTAGTGTACTTTGTCTCAGATTTGCAGTCAGTATTATTGTTACAACTTTCTCTGGCAAGTGTCACTGATGCCATCATCTACAAAGAAGGAAAACAAGTGTGAAGGACAGTTATGTCCAAAAAAGGTTTTGCTCTGGGCCTAATCTGCAAGCACATTCCAGCCAAATTAGCATTTGCATGTTAAAAATAAGGTTGGTAGAGAATATACAAGTCACAGCTGAGTAGTCTAGAATGCTTTTTGCTCTTGTCCCATGCTCTCAAATAATCATTGTTATAAATCCTATTTATTTATTAAATACCCCAACAAAGAGCCAGTCACCTCCTGACATCCCCACCAGAAGCTTTGTTCTGTTAGGGTGTACATGCAGCTCTAATCTTGAGAGTCCAAAGGCCTTATATATGCTCATATATTCTAGGAATTTTATTATATACTCACATCATTAAATGTAGTTAGTTATATAATTTAAACATAAAATAAATACATAAAGAAAGCCACATTTCAGAGATTCCTTAAAGACCTGATCTCCACAAAAGTAGTATCTGGTGGAAATTGTCTGATTTTAGATGTCAGAGGGAAATTTTTTACTGAGAGAGTGGTGAGGCACTGGCACAGGCTGCCCAGAGAGTTTGTGGATACCCCATCCCTGGATGTGTTCAAGGCCAGGTTAGATGGGGCCCTGGGTAGCCTGAGCTGGCAGGTGACAACCCTGCCTACAGCAGGGGGATTGGAACGAGATGATCTTTGTGATTCCTTCCAACACAAACCATTTATGATTCTATGATTCCCTGATTGTGAGCGTTCTATTGCCTTGGCCATTTTACTTAACTGTCTCTCCAGCCTGCTGTACTTTTAGCTTTAATTTCATTTTCTCTTCTGTTAAAAGAAGTCTTGGTCATGAAAGGTGCTCAGTAGTTGAGGTGCAGTAACCTCTATTTCCATTTGAAGTCAATGGGAAAAATGATGCTCAGCCTTTTGTACTACTGATTCTTTCTGTGAGAGAGCAGTCAAAGGTCTGTAATATTGGTCTTTCAGATGATTGAATGTCATCCTCATCAAATTGAAATTCAGGCTTTCTTGACCTCTGACTAATGTTGTTGACTTCATTTAACATCTTAAGAAAAAAAAGAAAGAAAGAAGAAATAATTCAATGCTGTCTCCTTAGAGCTTCTTCTGAGCCTATGAAGAGTGAATACTGGAATGTAGATACGTTCAGTTTTAAACTATCTCAAAAAGCTTTCTTTTGGTGACGTCTTTCTAGAAGAATCTAATCTTTGCTTAGTCTACTATTTTGCCAGTATTAGAGTTCATTCTTTATTCTAACACAGACGCGAGGCAAGGAAATCCAAGAGGATATATTCCCTGTGTGCTAGTGAAACCACAACTCTTTTTTTTTTTTTCCATACTAATAAGAACTAGTCCTGAAATAGAATGCTGAAGTTTTCAGATTAAATATAAAAAGGAAGAAATATATTTGTAATTTTTAACAGTTTCAGGCATAGAGGAAACGTGAAGAAAGTAATGCCCATTTTTCCCATGCTCATACGGATATATCACTGAGGACAGGACGCTTCTCTCTAGCTTGACCACTCTGGGAGTGAGATGTATAAGTTTCTCTCTAGATGGAAATATGCATATCTGGGAACCAATTCAACTCAACTTTTTATTTTTTTAATAACACTTATTTTGGCCTACAGAAGGAACCTATACAACAAACAGCTTGAACATCCAGGGAATGAACTGGTGCCTAAACACAGGTGTGTGGTGTCAATTTATATACTCCAAGGTACAGGTATTTCAGAGATGTTGCATCATTTCTGTCAGTCCTGTGCAAGTTGCTTTGGACCCTTCTTCATAGAGAAACTGCTGTAGTGTAGTGACGCATCAGTGTCTATTATATTTGAGTTCAGACCTACTGCAAAGACATAAAAGTAGTGAAGTGAAGAGGGGAGAACAATGTGAAATGCAGTGAGGCAGAAAATGAGAGGCTTTCTGGAGAACTTAACATCTACGGATATTATTTGAAGTGAGTACTATAAAGATACTGATAGGAAAGAGAATGTGGAAGTTTATTTTCACTTGTTGATATGGACTGATGTGTGTTCAAAAAGTCAATACTCAAGTGAGATGAATTGGGAAAATTATAAAGAAAAGCAATTGGAAAATTGGTAGGAAATTAAGACAAAAAGAAATATTCCTTGAGAAGGAAAGTGAAACTAAAGCAAAATCTCAGTTATAATTTACAGAGCAGATAAAAAAACAGAAATAAATTGCAGTGGAGGAAGGGGTGATCACTGAAGACTATTGTGCAATTTAGGAGTATGATAATTTCTAAAATAAGAGGAGTAATCATCGGTTTGAGAATGAAAAGATATGTTCTGCAAGAATATTTTCTGACCTTCTAATTGCACAGAGGAATTTATCAGAAATTCAGCCAGAATAGATCTGGTGATATCAGCAAAGCAAAAGGGTGAGATTTTAAGGGATTTTTCAAAAGATGGTGAGATTGCAGGTGGGACAGGATTTAACAAGTAAGGAATTTTGGTTTTATTTTATTGTTTCATCCTGGGAGTAAAGAAAAAAGTTGGACAATAAAATGCATCCACATTAGTGGAAGGACAGTAGACACTGCAGATGGCAAAGACAACTTTGAGGGAAGAATCAGAGAACAGAGGTTTCTACTGGGTAAGCAGTGACCATTCACAAGGCATTGTGAATAGGTAACATAAAGAACTGAAAAATAGAGGAGAATCACTTTAAAAATTAAAATAACAGCTCTGAAACTGTGACAAACTAATTGCAATACCCTAATGCCAAAAAATGGAGGGTTTTTTTTTGGCAGGAGGATGCGGTTGTTTGGCTGACTTCAAAGACAGCTGTACTGGCAACAACTGAATTGTTTCTGGGTAAGTCACATGGGTGTAAGGAGCCTGTTTCAGTTTGAGTGTTCTCTCAGTTCCCTGTTTCCCCTGCATAGGTTTTCCTCAGTGTCCATGCTTTGATTCTGATGGATAGGAATAATAACACATTTAATGAAATCTCTGCAAAGAATTTCTTCTTGCTTAAAATGAATTCAGCTGTAAATGTTATGCATTTAATGTGTAAAAATGCCTACTGATTTTTGGAAGAAAGCAGCGTTCTGTCAATTACATTCAGCTGTATGTAAGGTTTAGTGAAGGAAATCCACTGAAATTATTTTTAATATTATGGCGTATTTTACTGCCCTGTATCAGTGCACAAATGCTCCTCTGAAATTGTTTGCCCAAGAACGCTCTGTAATCTTGAAATATGGATGCCATTCCAGAGACATAGACAACAGTGAGGGAGGATTTAATGGTCAATGTGCTGCCTTCTGAAATGAATTATATCTGTTATAACACTATCCTGGATTTATGTAGAAGTCAATGTAGTTTAATTGTCCAAACTGTACACTGCCAGAAAACAGAAAGCCCCCTATGGAAATCATTTGGTAAATACTTGATAATCCCTGTATTTAATTTGTGCCCAAGTATGTAAGGAAGCATGCAAAGTGGCATCCTGCAAATTCTAGGGAGCCTAAGGGACAGTCAGTCCCTAGCTCATCCCTTGGGATTAGAAGCCATGGCCTTGCCTTCCTGTGCTGAGATTGCATCTAGTGGTTGCAGAGGAATAGCTGTGATTCCAGAAGGATTAGCAAGTGTGCCGACCTGGAATCTATGAAGGAAGTTCTTATGCTGCATGATCAGCTACATCCTATTTTGCTTAATGCTGTTTCTAATCAAATAATTACGTCTATAAAATGAGCAAGGTTTGTGCTATTAAGTTTTCTCTTTATTTGTCCACCATGCTGTCCTTAGGAACTTCAGTGTATTAGGCAATTGTCACTTTAATACATGGACAGACCAAAATCTGTAAAAAATAGTGGAGAGATTAATAAAAGTTGTTAAACATTTTCACTAGGTAAAAAATTTTAGATGTAGTACCAAGAAATATAAGAAGTAACAGTGTGTCAGCAATTTATATTTCTTCTCTTTCTGATACAATGCCTTCTAAATTTGATATGATGGAGATTCAAGCTTATCGATGGACTTTTTCTATTGCCATTTTGTTCTCTCAAACAGTATAAGCCAAAGATCAGTTTTTGAAAAATCCTACCACAATGATCTTCATTTTGAAATATGACATTGTTATGCCAGTGTGACTGGGTTATGATTTCTATTTTCATATTCCATATGTTAATAATCTCTATTTATATTCATTTACATACAGGCTGTAAAAACCCTATTCTGGTCATTATTTCAAACTGTCTTCTGCACTCAGACTTTTTCTCTTTGTCCGGAATGATTGTAGGGTTTAGAAAAAATTGTTTAGAAAGCTAAAAATTGAATGGAGTTAGGGTATAGATATTTGACTACAAATATTAGTGTCAAATGTTGGTGTACAAAATCCAGGGAAATCAGGTCACCATGGAATTAAGTATCTATATTTGGGTTTTGAGGTAATAAGAATGAAGTTTGCTATCACTGTGAGGAAAAAAGAGAAGTTTTTTTTTTAATAGAAGATTTGAGATCTGGTCCAGCTGACTTTTAAACCCATTAGAAGCTGCTTAGTGCTCTATAAGATTTGGTAGTCAAATAAATGTTAAAAAGTGATTTGTAATTTCTCAGTAGAGAAAAAAAATATTTTATGAACTCTGACTCATACGTGTACACATGTGACATGTAGTATTGAATCACTTTGTGTGACTAATGGATAAAATAACTTTGTATTTGTTTTTGTCAATCATGTTTCATTACAAGAATTATGTCTAACAGGTAGTCAATGCATTTTGAGGATGGTTTAAGGTTCAAAACCATAACTTTTACATTAGTAGTAGAGCTAATGTCATCATCGCCTATGAGCTTAAGCAAGATCAGTGGGAAGAGGCAATATATTTTATTAGACAAATGAATGTTTTTTAAAAATGCAACACTTTCCCCCCACAAAAATAATCCAGAACAAAAGGAAATGATGCAACTCCCAGTTCTTGGTATCTAGACTCTTATTGTACTGACGTTATTTTTCCAGCATGATAAAGTGAATGATTTTAAACTCAAATCTAGAGTTTAAAGTAATCATAACTTCTTGAGTATTCACTCAGTGAATAACTATGTTTGGAACAATGGATATTTGACACAACTTGAACTGAGAGTGACCTGGCAGTGCCAATCTGCAGATGGTGTTTAGTTATATAATTTAATGGCCTTCACATTTTTCTATCTAGGTGTCTGAGGCAGGTTTCCTCTTTCATACAAATCTTGTGGTAACCTTTGCTCCCTGATGGTTTAAATCACATTCTTAAGGGATTAAACTGTTATGACAAAAGAGGAATGTTTAGATATTCTGCTTTGCTGCTAAAAATTTGTCAGATTAGAAATTGTGTATTTTATAATCTCAAGATCAAAGAAGCTTTCCATCAAAGCTTTGTGTCCACTATAATATTTTCCCAACCTTTGTTGAACCTGAATTGTTTTGGATTATCTCACATTGGGTTCACTGAGTATGGCTAGCCAAATGTGGGAAAAAGCTTCCTGCCAAACATTTTAAACATTTCACATGTGTAGGGCAGAGGCGGTAAGCCACAGGTATTAGTTTACTGCAGTGGCGAAGCTTGCTTTAACAGTCTTTTTAACTTTACTTTTATACAAGATGCTTTTTGAGATTAGCACGACAGATAAAACCCCACAGGGCAAAACCGTTTATCTTCCATTAGGAATACCATTCACTTTCTTTAACCTGATGACCTAAGTGCTCCTATAAAGAGTCTCTTTTATGGAGTTTTTACATCTCGATGGATTAAGTATCATTTCTCTGCTGAGGAAAAGAAACAAAACCAAAACACAATTCAATTTCTTTAGAAGAGTGGTTTGTCAGAGGAGAATAGTTTTTGTCTTTATCCATCTTTAAATCTAGCAGTTATGTTCCCCAAACTGTCACAAAACAGTGATCATTCAAAGTTCAAATTGTCAGTTAATTTAAAATCCACTCACTGAAGACCTTTATTAAAATTTCACTGTGTATTTGGCAAAGTAAGTAGGATACTAAGAGGACAGAGGATAGAGGGCTTAGCTATTTTTGCTACGTAATATCTCAATAGCCTTAGATGTTATTTGGCATAACATTTTTGAGAAATGCATGCTTAAAATATTTTTTCTTTTCCTAAAATGATAACATTGTTGAGAAGTATAAATGTCTATATATAAAAATATGTGCAAAGTATATGCCAATAAGTGCCATAAAGAAATAATCAAAATATAAATTTAGACAATTCCAACTATAAACTTGGAATTTAGCATATGCAGAGAGATATGCAATCTTTAGGTCAATTAATATATTTTGAGAAAATCAGATAGGATGATTTTTTTTAATGAATATAATGAAAAGTAATACAGACAAGCATATTAAAATGTGAGGTGTCTGAGCTGTATTTGCTCTGTTATGAAAATGTAGCAATTTTTTTGACTAGTTGTCTGTTCTCTCATCCGTGTTTGCAGAAAGACTTGTCTATGGCAAAAGTTTGGTCCCTTTGTCCATCTGATACTGTACTGCGCCACATTTTAGACTGAGGCTCAGTAACAGTTCATTTTTGGTGGCACTTGTGTGAAACAAACCTTTCCCTCTACACCCTACCTTTAAAATCTTTGATATAAATTGTTTTCTCCTGATTCTTTCTGCATTATCCTTGTCTAACTACTGCATTGAAATAACTGTCTATTCTTTGTTCCCCAGAGTGTTTTTATTTAATTTCATTTTTTCTGCACTCAGGAACCTGTTTTCTTGATGGATTTAGGTACCATGCATGTATTTACAAGAGTTAGAAGTAATTTTAAATTTCCAGCTACACCTGCACTATTTTAGGCCCTGATCTTTTCAAATAAAGCATGAAATCTCCCAGTTACTTCACTGGAGCATTGCAAAGGAGGAATAGCTCACACACTGTAACTTGAAGTCACCTCATGCTTCTACCCATGCTCAGAGTTTTCAACTTCTTTGATTTAACCAGAGAATATATAAAAAGTGCTAATGTAGCCTATATTCCAAAGTTCTGTTTTTTAAAAAAACTCTTTATTATTTAATAGTATTTTTACTGAAGCTTTTGAAACACCTTATATTTGTTATAACCTATGGAGAATGTCCACTCCCAGTACAGTATTAACATATGTGCCATTTGTTTTTCAAGGGGTGTGCAAACATCACTAAAAGCACCAAAACAACCATGACATAAGATACTCAAGTTTGCATAGGTAATCTTGTTGTATATGCATATTCTTTTTACAAAAGCTACAAAAAATACCATGACTGAGACAATGGATATTTTTGGATTCATAGTTGATGACAATTAAAAGATTCACTAAATGTATGCTATCACATCAATCTTTGAAGAATTGTTTGTTTTCTTTCCTCATTTAAACACAATACCACATTCCCCTTCCTAGTTTACAGTGATCATAATCAATGACTGTGAAACTCTGACATGTTTGTGCTCAGATTGTCATTTTAAAGGAACCAATGTATTTACTTATTTATGGATCTAAGAATGAAACTACACTTTAGCTTTTACTTTGAATCTAAGTCTACTAATTTTGGGCCACCTATACTGAATATCAATCCCCAGTATCTATGAGAAATAATGTGCTGATATTCTTGTCTCCTGTGTTTATGGAGTCAGAATGAGACATCTGGTCCCACAACAGCATCATCTGTGAGTCTTCATTTACTAGGCCTATTAATTATGAAATATATTGTGAACAAAAATCAGCTAATGTATTTCTAAGTGCCAGAATCTTGTGATTTTGTGATACATGGCAAATCTTTTGATCATTATGTGGAAAACTATACTAAAAGTCTCTACAAATGCTTTCTGATCAGTAGAAATACTGGCATTAGTCTGAGAAAGGCAAATTGGGCCAAAACAATTCCATTGCTGTAACACAGTCTTCCTGTGCATGTTTAACTACAGTAGTTCTGGATGCATTGTTCCTGATGTTATTCTTTTGTCATATGTGTTTTGTCCAAAATTAAAACAGGAATTTTCAGACTGATGAAATTATATGAATGAGTATCTTATAGGGATGTTAGAATACGTACAAGGATGCTAGAATATTAATGGAATTGCCTTTTAGTAGACAAATGTACAAAATAAAACCTTGCAGACATGAAAAAGAAAAAGAATGAGAAAACACAACTTATGCCTTCTGGAATGCTTCATCAAACTGTTTTAAAACTGAGAAATGAGATTGTACTTGCCCATGGTCAAGGGATTTCTGAAGTAGAATATTAAAGGTTTGTTAGAATTAGGTTTCAAACAATGTTGGGCATTTCATGCTTGAATGACGAAAAGACAATTATTTCCCAGTGTCTTTGCTGCCTCTGGGCATGTTTAAATAATGAAATTGTATTCTCAGAAAGATGTGGTGTATTACTTTAACAGCTTTTCAAGCTGAAGTCTTTATAAATAAAAAGACCTATAATTTTAAAAAGATAAAAGCTGTGCCATTTCATCCCCTTGAAACATGGAATAGAAAGAAATGTGTAGTAATATCTATAACCTTTAGCATGCAGCTTTCCTGAGGTACACATTCGTGAGGGAAAGAAAATGTGACACTCCCAGGTCCAAGCTGTTCTATGCATGCTTTATTGTTTTAAGGTTTTTGCAGAAATGACTTATGCAAAACAACTGAGTGAACTGTTTGGAGTTTGCTGAATTTTGATGGTGCTTCTACAGGTGCATAAGACTTTTTTTTTTTAAAGAAGTATTCCAATACTTTACCTAGTGTTGTTGCTCATGAATATCTCCTGACCAGATTGCAGGGTCAGTCCCGAGGCATGAGAACTATTCCATGTCTGTAGACTACTTGTAATCAGGACATTGTCAAATAATATTTCTGGCTACTTGATTTAGCTGAGTTGCTGGTCTCTCTAGCCTCATTACATTTTTGGGTTCAGCCCACAGAGAAGGTGTTACAAGCTTTCCTGTCCCTGGACAGGTTATGGCAGGCTGGCTATCACACATAGAAGATTTGCTGCATTGTAGGCACATTCAGAACCACAGCTGAGTGGTATCCACAAGAAATCAATAGCTTTCTACATATTAACTATGGATTTTCCATTTGAATCCAGTGAAGGTGAAGACTAGCATATGAATAAGTAGTAAACATAGAACTGCAGTATTTTAAAGTTTGAAAATTTAATTTTTTTTTCTCAGAAAGATGCCCTCTAATGTCTACCACTTAAAACCATTTTGACTGTGTTTATCCAGTATTTTTGTACTGGGAAAAGAACAGATTGCTGCCAAAAGAGATTGCTGTTTGAATGGATGGTCATCAATGTTTATTTCCATCTTTTCTCTAATGGAAGATCTATACTCTATTCTTCCATGCATGAAACTTGTTGAGGAAAAATCTTCTCTGAAAACAACCTTCTTGCTTCCTCCTACATTCTCAAGAATAGTTTGACTGGATCAGTACCTTCTCTGAAGTACTGTGCATCTCTCAAAAATTGGAGATGGCAAAAGTGGAGGGGAAAAAGCAGATGAGAAAAGGAAAGAGAGAATCACATGTCTGGTGATGGGATGGATTTGTGTATGATACAAGCTGCAGAGAGATATGAAGCATCGAAATGTCAGGTCTGTTGCTTTACTGCATAGTCAATGTAACCATGAGACATTATGAGTCCATTTGATAGAGCATGATATTTTAAAGATTCTAGATATTTGTAGGATTTTGAATCTCTTTCAACAGGCCACAAAACCTTCTTCATAGACTACCAGCTTTCCTTTCCAGTAAACGAGGTTAAGCTACATGACAGCAGCTCAAAAAAAGACACTTGTGTGTCCACTCTCTGACACATCATTATTCTGTGATAAGTATCAAAGCTCCCCTCTTTTTATCAGATTTCAGAATTGTCCCATTTGTATAACTGCTCAAAGTAAATAAATAATACAGACAATACTAGGTGATAACGCGGTTGAAGCTATTCATTGTTTGGTCTCACATCAAGGAGAAAACATGTCAAAGAACTTGTCCAACCAGAGCAAGGTGCCAAAATCCCTAGATCTAGCTTTGGCATATGGTATTGAACAGATGTACTGGATATGAAAAATCACAGCTGCCAGCTAGCTGATAGCTACCTAAGAATCAGTCAGTGCTAATTTAGTATTCCTAGGCTAGATAAGATCTATGTGGTGTGCCTGTGGGTAACTCAAGCTCTGTTTACATTAGGTTGATAAGAATGGATACCATACAGAGTGTCTTAGGAAAGATGTATCCATTTGTGACTACAATCCACATGACAGCTAATTATTTTAAATGAACTCTACTATTACTGCATCAGAAAAGTTGATCTACGAAGGCAGGACAGAATTGACATCTTCATGAGATCTTCTGGAAGTTATGAACAAGCAATTGCAATTGGAGTCTGAATCTTGTTTTACTAAGACCCTTAACTCCTCTGTGCAGTGCAAATTGGTCTTTAAAGTGAGTTAAATTAATCAGTCTAACAAAGTATGCTGTTAAATTTTAAAATTAGGTCTATGATGCCTAGGTACAATTGGAACATTCCTGATGAAATTTTCCTTAGCTATATTCTTTCCCCATTGCTTCACATTCTTCTTTCAATGAAATTGCTCATGTGTAATCAAAGACAGAATTTGTCCCATTTATTGTATTACAGAAAATGTTGACTTTACACTTTAAGTGATACCAGTAGATATTTCATTTATTGTTGTAAAAAAATACTTTCACTTCTAGCACCTTCAAATGAAGTAGTACTGTTAAAAAAAGGACAGAAAAAAGAGAGAGTCATTAACTTCCAACTACTTGAGTACAGTAGACCAGACTTCTTCCTCAGTGCCTCTTATTTATTCATTTGAAATATTTTATTTTATATATTTCCTCTGTATTACACATGTAAAAAAGCACTGTTACCCAAATGTCTTAGAAAAAGGCGACAAAGTTAGTCTATGCTCTCTCCAAATTCTACATTAATTAAATAAATGCATTTTTAATTGAAACACATGAAGCTTTAAAGTCAAACTGAGTTCATGTCCTCAGGCACCCCATTAATGGAATTTTGGAGTGACAGTGCATGCCAACCAGCTGGGTCAGGGCCATGTTAATGCATCATCAAAGTTTTTTCTCTGATGGCACGAACTATTGAAGATATATTCTAGAAAGGAAAAGTCCACCACTTCACAGTTCTTGGAGAAAAAAAAACATTGCATGAAGACTTAACAGAATCCACATGTAGTTTAAATTTTTTTTAAACAAGATTAGTCCTTTTCAAGTGCTTTATTTCAGAGTCAGACAAATTTTGACAGCAGTTAAAGATATTCATCAAGATTTTTCTTCCTTTCTGAGGATGGAGGGATCATTTATTTTTCTTTTACTCTGAAAGAATTGTGCATCAGTGCATTATGTGCACCAAGCAATAGTTTCTGGTCCTGTGTGGAGCCAGAATACTCCTTGTGGGTCCTTTCCAACTCAAGACATTCTATTGTTCTATTCTATGATTCACTGGTGTTATTCTTAGAGGAGCAAAGTGTTTTCTTACTCTATAAAAAGAAATTAAAAAAAATTAGACAAGTAAAACTGAATAGTTACAGATCTCAAGGGGTTATACTTATGCAAATACAAAGCACAGTCACCATAAGCAATGTGCATGCTAATTGAAAAAATAAAATGAAAAAGTTAAGGGTTGTTTAATTCCCTTGCATTGTTGACTAATGAAGCTTTCCAAGTTATGCACATGTCTTTTGTGTTCAGTATTGGCTAGGGATGCTACAGTCTGCTCTTCACCTTTTTTTATGAGATCTTCTAGAGTTCCTGGGAGAACTCAAATAACAGTGTAGGCCAGTTTCCCAGGATCCATCTATACCAGTAAATAACAGCAAAAAAAAAAAAAAAAAAAAAAAAAAAAAAAAAAAAGAAAAGAAACAAAACTTTATGAATCTTACGTGTTCCAGAGGCCAATTGGTTTGTGCTTGTACTTTTATACCCCTGCTATTACTTTCCTCAAACTATAATGGCTATAAACCCACACTGTAGGAAACTTTCTGGGATATTCTGTATTCTGAATTTTCATCTACGTTATTTGAGAGGGTTAAATGATGTGGGCAGGAAATATATCAGGAAGTGTATTTACAGCTAAACATTGCGAGAGATCCTTGACTAATGGGCAAACATGGTCCTGTATTTTATTCAGAACTATTAACATAGACTAAGCATGAACTCTCCTTCTATCCTTGTAGGCATCATGTTGGCAAAAAGATATTTAAGGGACATATTGCCTGCTCCATAGTATTACAAGAACTATAAATCTGAGTGAAAGCTCAGAAGCTAAAGCTTGCTTAAAATATAACCAGAATAGGAGGTAAGGAAGTTTTTGTATGCAGAGCTATATCATTTTACTAAGGAAATTAGAAAAAAAGCTGGACCCAAAGATAAAGGACAGCAGCTTCTAAATCATTCCTTATCTTCTTTGGAAAAGAACATTTTAAATCTGGTCACTTCCTCCATAATTCCTTCCATTTGAAAGGAAACACTTTCAGCCTTGGCTAGTGAGTCTAGTTACACATTCATTCACTGAATGAATAAGTAAATATCTAGAGGTATGATCGTGGTGCAGTTCTTTAGTTTTCTGGATTTGGGAGTTCATCTTATTCTCCAACTGTGTGGCCTTCTGAATATTTGAGGTAACAAAGAAAAAAAACCTTTTACATATGATGGGAAAGAAGTACTTGATTGAAAACTTATAGGCCTATATTTCAAACCAAGTAAAACTGTGTGTTTATTAAGTGACGATCATGTAAAGGGAAGGGAGAGAATGTTCTTATTTACAGAGGTTTGTTTGTTTGTTTGTTTGTTTGTTTATTTCCAGAGAAATAAACACACAGGGCTATACCACCGCCATAACAAGAATTGTGCCCTTGAACTCTGTATTAGAGAAGTTTAATTTCTATTGTAATGGATCTTCTTGGACAGACACATTGTACACCACTACTATCATTGGCTGTTCTCTGTTTAGCTTGTTCATCTTCCTGAATCCTTTTTACAAGCTTCCATCTTGCATTACAAAGGAGCAAATATCAGATTGTGAATTACTGTAAATAGCCTTTTCTCGTGTATTTTTGAATAATCTGGTAAGATACAAATACTATTATTAATATTTCTTTTGAACATAGTTATTTGCTTCCTTGATGGAGAGTTGTTTGTGTAGTTCATAACACAAATGAAAGAGAAACTGTATGGTTCAGAACAACCATCCATCTATCTCAGCATCACTGGCCTTTAAGTGCATACTTAGAAGAAGGAGGAGAGGGGCAAGGGTATGTCATTCTTCCTCCTGATTGCTTTCGTAATCTTCAGTTACTTTTAGCTCGGTCACTTCCCTCAAATTCTGTGATTTGTCTGTTTACAAATCTTTTATGTTTTTTCTCTTGCATTAGTTGATCAAAGTACACTTAAATTCACGTACATTTCTAGCATCCACCAGGTTCCTTTGGCAAGGAGTTCCAAAGTTTGACTGCATGTGGCATGGCAAACTACCTTTTCCTTTCTCCTTTGAATCCACCTTCTACTACTTTGTTTTGCTAGCAATTGCTTCTTGCAGTAGAAGAGTAGTAAGTAATCAGTCTCTGGTCAGCATTCGTTCTGTAGACCTATGTGCCATTCATGGTTCAGTAGACCTTTGTTTTATCATTTGAAACTACCTCATTTCTCACCAGAAGATCTGAATTTATTAAGTTATGTCTTCTAGGATACCATTTCCATATGATCATCCCAGCAGTCTTTGAATCTTTCCCATACATACTTCTTAGATGGAATGACTAGAGCATAGGATTCAAAGCGAGAGTAAACAACAGAGCTACATATTAGAATAATATTTTCCTGTTCTTCCTTCCATATTTTTCCATATTGATATTTTGACATTCTGTTATCTGTTATTTGTTATCACTGTGAGCTTTCCCCGATATAAGTGCCAACTAGAGATGTTCATGGCGCACAAAAGAATACTCCAACCTACATTACATATTCCCCAGACGCTAGACAAGAATCACCCATTTAGTACAGTATTCACTCATTTTGTATGGATCTTGTATCTTGTGTTAGTAGGGGATTTCACAAAGATGTATAGCCCTAAGCAGACCAACACCTTGCGTTAACACACTGTTTGCATGCAGGGCTTGCACATGGAGGAATTTGTTGTCTGGAGTGCTGTAGCGGTCAAGGTTGAATTCAGCCTCCATGCTGTAAACAAGCATCAGCCAGCTACGCCCGATCCACCCTCTCTCCAACATCTCCTTCTGCTCACCTCTCTTGACCTCTTGCTTTGTACGACAGCTGTGGAAAATCAAATCACTCTGCAAACCTGCTTTCTGCTGGCCAGCTGGCAGCATTGGCCAGGACCACGAGTGCCAGAACCTTACAGCTGTATGTATATTGCTGCCTATCCATCTGTAGCATATGCCATATGCCAGTCCCTGAAGTAAGCTGCAAGAAGGATCCATTTGAAAAAAAAACTCCTTCATCAGAACATGAAAGTTTTCCTTCCCACTCTCTTGCCTTGTTCCTCTGATCTTTTTTGCTAGTAGTTTATTCTCTTCTCCCTTGTTCAGTGCTCTAGGGATCATATGCAAGAAACTAATTCAAATTCATGACTCATTGCTATATTTTGTTAGAGTGTATAAAAATTCTGTGACCTTTGTGAGCAGAAGGTGTAGTGAGTCCAACTTCTCTTGAGTAAATAATGTAAATGTAGAATTTACTGCTCCATGAGTTCAGACAAATCTGTTCAGGCAATTTACAGTTGATTCGATTTTCTTTCCCATGAGGTCAATACAGTGCATACAAATGGTATATAAGGGACAAGAGGTTAATTCAAAGATATAGTCAGTTCTCTTTTACTAAAATAAGCGTGCACATATATGAACACATACATTTTATAGTCTAAGTTATTTAAAATGTTTACTTACTTAAATAATGTTTTCCCACTTAAAAAGCAAAGGCAGATATTCCTCCACTTCCCAGATTTTTGAAAGGCTTGAAATAGAGATGGAAATAAGCCAATATGCTTAGTAATGTGCAGTGGCACTCTGAAGGCAAACATGAACAATAAAAATATCCTTCTGCACTGGCAGGGCTGATCACATTTGACTGGAATGTGAATTTCATTTTCTGTTAAAAGATGAAACCTTCTGCCATACCAAAAGCACACCTCTCACCACAGGCAGAAGGAAATTGTATGCAGAGAGAATTCATGGCAGATGTAATTCTACATTTTTGTTATGCTAGTTGTTGAGAAAAGGATTCTAACAGCGGAGTGTATTTATAGAATCATAGAATCATTTGAGATGGAAGAGACTCTTAATCATTTAGTCCAACTCCCCTACAATGAACAGGGATACCCACAGCTTGCTCAAGTTGCTCAGAGCCCTGTCCAGCCTGACCTTGAATGTATCCCGTAACAGAGCATCCATCACCTCTCTGGGCAATCTGTGCCAATGCCTCACCACACATTGTAAAAATATTATATTCAATCTAACTCACCCCTCTTTTATTCTGAAACCATTTCCTCTTGTCTTATCACAACAGACCCTGCAAAAGAGTCTGACCCCTTCCTTCTTATAACCCCCCTTTAAATACTGAAAGTCTGCTATCAGGTCTTCCAAGAGCCTTTTCTTCTCCAGGCTGAACAGCCCCATCTCTCTCAGCCTATCCATGTAGAGAAGATGTTCCATGCCTTAGATCATTTCTGTGGCTCTCCCCTGGACGCATTCCAACAGGTCCATGTCTGTCCTGTACTGAGGACTCCACATCTGTGGAGTCAGTACTCTGGGTGAGACTTCACCAGCGCAGTGCAGCGGGGCAGGATCACCTTCCTTGCCCTGCTGGCCACACTTCTTTTGATTTAGCCCAGGATACAGTTGGCTGCAAGGGCACATTGCTGGCTCATGGCTAGCTTGCCATCACCCAGTACACACAACTCTTTTTCAGCTAGGCTGTTTGTTGAACCTTGCAAAATTCACCTGGATCAACTATTCGAGCCTGCCTAGGGCTCTCTGGATGGCATCCAGTCCTACAGGTGTGTTGACCGCAATGCATAGCTTGGTGTCATCCACAAACTTGCAGAGGGTGCACTCAATCCCACCACTGATATCATTTATGAAGATATTAAAGATCATTTGTCCTAGTACTGATCCCTGAAGGACACCACTTTTAGGAGATTTGGTCAAAGACCTTACTGAAATCCAGATAGAGAACATCAGTGGCTCTTCCCTTGTCTACTGATGCAGTTACACCATCATAAAAAGCCACAAGGTTGGTCACACAGGACATGCTTTTGGTGAAGCTATGCTGGCTGTCTCACATCACCTCCCTCTCTTCCATATGTCTTAGCATAGCTTCCAGGAGGATCTGCTCCATGATCTTCCCTGGCACAGAAGTGAGGCTGACAGGTCCATAGTTTCCTGTGTGATTCATTCTATCTTTCTCAAAAATGAGTGCAATGTTGCCTTTTTTTCTAGCCACCAGGGATACTGCTTGACTCCCATGACTTTTCCAACATTATATTATCTGAATAGTTAGCCATATTTCGAAGATTTCACTTGCAAATTTTGAGGGCTACTCATAGTGCCTAACTTAAGGTATCTAACTTGAAAGCCCACAGTGCCCTCTCAGAGTGTCTCCTCTCTTTGGGTTGAATAGAGAACTTGTGCTCCTGAAAGTCCATGAATTGCTCCTAACTTTTTTCCCAAAGTAAGACAGTGAAATCCTTCATTCCTCAATATTCTTATTTTTCTTCATGCATCCAGAAGTATCTGTATAGTATTACAAAATATCACTGAAAAGCAGACTCAAGTGCTTTACAGAACAATAATTTAAGTGTTGGTAGAGATTCTTTTTCTCTTGGCTTCAAGCTAAAATTTAAAAAACTCAAATCTGACCCTTCACTAAGTAAGAATTACCCTCTTCTTTTCCATTTCCTTCAAATATTTAGACTGAATAAACCAAATTTGTTTGCATAACTCTGAAAATCTGCCATCTGGCAACGTGCTGTCTCAATTCATGGCAGAGTGTTTTGTTCCTGCCAATTTCAAGCCTTGGTTTTAAAATCTGTGCTGAAAACAACCCAATCCTCCTTCCCCCAAAGTCAATGGCTGAACTCCCACTAGTTTCTGAAGTAGAAGGATCAAGCCCAAACAATAATGGAAGGTAATTTGAAAAAATTTCTAAGTATCATCAAAGGAATTGCATTTCTAATTCTATTTGTCACTGCTTTGAAAACATAATGGCAAGGTTTTGCATATACCAGTCAATAGCTCTAGGCAAATTGAAACTGACTTTTTTTTTTTAATAAATCCCTATGGGAAAATAAAAGAGAACATTTGAAACACTGCATAGCAAATGTTGTTTTCTTTTCTGAAACCTAGAAGAAGCTGCTAAATGATTCTTCTATTCATCACTCAATAAACAGAGGCTTTCTGGGGCAGGTTGATTTATAGGACATAAGATCATAGCCATAATGGTTAAGCTAAAATCCCACCAGATCTTATAACTAATAAGAAGATAATGCGGGCCACAAGCAGGCTGTTTAAGAAACGCCTTGTGATTCACTGTCCTCTAAGTCCTACTGAAATTTTTCAACTCATTTCGGGGGAGCTGGATCACTCTTCCTAATGCTTTCTTCAGTGTCAAGTCTGAACTACAACACATTAGTAGGTTCCTTTAGCTAGGTGCAAAGCTGAAGCCTTGATGAGCTGTTATCACAGAAATCTGCACATCGCCTCTTCCCTAGAGTGAGAAGCAACCCTCTGTATTCTGGCCCAGCTCCAGTCAAATTCCACCCTGCATCCTTGGAATTGCCCTGTAGGTTTAGCCATGCATAAATATATGTTTCGTTTCCTTTGTTTAAAATGGTTACTGGTACAAAATGTCTGTGTAATTCTGATCTGAGATAGCTGCATGTCACTGGGAAGGAAAGTGATACCTACTGAGGTCCCTGGGCTTGTAAATAGCTGTTATTATTAGAAATGGTACAGATCTTTCCTCCCCTCCTGCAGACTACCAGTTTCAGCCTAACCCAAATGTTACAAAAATACCTACACATACAGACATTGTGGGAAAAGTAAATTCAGAGCAGATGTTCAGAAGTACTTGCTATCAGCAATCAAAATTCATAGAACATCGATTAAAGCAGGATATGATAAACACAGAAAAAGCTGTACAAAAACACAGATGAAGATGAGAAGTGGAAAGTAACCTGCTTCAAGCTGAGTACAGGTCCTAAGGCATGGCTGGTGCATAGGCCTTTTCTAAGCTCTCATCCTTGCTGTGCATGTAGGAGATTAGGAGTTTTGGCACAACTCTATTTGGCACTAATTTTAACTAAGGTATTTGTTACATGTTTAAATGATGAAATGTGAGCAACAGAGGTTCCCCACAGGTAGAAGGAAAATAATTCTGGTCCTTCTCATAGGTCAGCTAACATGTGAAATCACTGACTATGGGACAAAGAAAATTAGGACATGAAGCTGCAATTTTTTTGAAAAGAAAGTCTGAAATGCTTGAAATCAGCTTTTAATTACATTATTATTTTTAATCTATTTGTGCATATAAAATTTTTTTTTTCATTTTAAGTACATGTATACATTTCATACAGAGGTTTTTGTGTAAGGTAGTTTCTTCTATTTTTTTTTTTTTTTATGTCTTTGGTTCTTGGAGACCATATAGAGCCTAGATTCTGGGAGATAATTGCATGCTATTCACCAAAAACTTTCCATGCAAAAGGTGTTCAGCAAATGCTCATTGCACTTGCCTCCAGATTGTTTTTAACTGGTGAAATCTCTGCTGAAATTTATGCAGTTAGAAACTGGACTTCTTGTCTCTCGCCCAGAGGCTTCGCAGTGGGTTGCACACTAAAACTCTCTGTGTTTCTTACAAACACTGGAATGCCTTCTCTTAATGTGAACTTTAAAGTGTCTCAAATGGTCCTGGTTGTTGAAAAGCCTAAAACAAGACTGTTAAATTCAATATTTTAAAAGGAAAAGACAAAAACTGAAAACCACGAAGCTGGGATCTTGACTTCTGGCGTGAAGCCGCATGTATTTGAGCATGGGTTTGTATTCTTTGCCATCTTTTTTCACAAGACTTTAAGATATTGTGAAGTATAAGAATGGAAGGAAAATATTAATGTAAAAAAAAGTTGTTCCTCCCTCCCCCTCCCTCCCTCCAATGTACACAAATTGTTACAGTAGCTTGAATGTAAACTTTCATTTCCTGTGCACCATGAAATATGTACTTTCAGTGGGGTTCATTAGGGAGTGAAATTATTCAAGGGAGACAGTGTGCTTCGGTAGCTACAGCAGGGAACACAGAAAGGTCCCGGCCTAGTTTCAGCATATTTCTGGGTCATTCATTCACTGTGTGACCTTGGATAACTCACTTGACCGCAATCAAACTGCTATGAAGGCAGATAAAGGAGGCCTGCTCTGCAGAGGAGATACTGTATTTAAATTGACCTCGCTGAAGACACAAATATAATATTCTGAATTGGCAACATGCAAGCTTTGTGTTGAAAGGCAAATCACTTATTGTATCTGTTTATGGAGCAGTGGAAATATATTCTCCTTCATGGATCATTTTGAAGTCCATTTGACAGCATTAGCTATTGTGCCTTAATGTGTACGAACTTAAGCTGCCTGAATGATGATGACTTATCTAACAAAGATAACAAATGTTTAAGGAAGATAAATTCTCTTCTAACTGAACTCTGATTGTAAACAAATAACACTACTTGCAACATTTTAGTACAGCTTTGCTTAAGCCAGATGATGTGACAAAGTATGCACCATGAAGGCTCAGTGGGTTTCCAGTGCGTTGCCAAACAGAAGGTGCAGCAAGCCAAGCACGTCCTCCTACCTGAGAGGAGACCACATTCATCAGAGTATGCTCAGGATTGTCCTATGGCAATTTATACAGCGAAAGTCACAGCTAGTATGAATGATCATGATTATTTGGAGGTTAATGCTGCTGTGCACTCACACCACAGTGTTTTTTTTTTTTTTTTTTTTTTTTGCACTACTTGGCTTTATTCATTACAATTTTCTGATATATTTAGAACCAAATATCCAATAAATATTAATTCTTCATTAAAAGTGATCCATATTTTCCAGTCTTTAGTACCACCTCATTTCTTATGAAGCACAACTAGGAACTGCCAATTTTAAGAATGAGTTGTGTGAAATATTCAGAATGAATTTTAAATTGACCTCAAGTGAGCCTTAAATTGGATACTATGACAATCGTCGTCTTAGCTGACAGAGAGCTGCTAAAAAAAGAGATTAGGTAACATTTGTCTGAGCTCTCGTGTGTAAATTCCCACTTATAGCATTGGAGTGATCATCTCCAGTGAGATTTAATATACCAATTATATTTCAAAAATGTAGCATCATTACTCTATACTTAGTTTGGCATATGGAGAACTGCATGAGATTTGCTTGGAACTTCTTTTCATTCCCCTTCCCCCTTCTCTTTCCCTCTTTCTTTCCTTTCCCATTACCCTTCCCCATAATCTCTTTCTTTTCCCGTCTCTTTCCTATTCCATTTTTCCCTTTCCCTTTTCCTTAATGTCTTCCTTTACACATTTTCTTCACCTTTCTCATCTCCTTAAGCTCTTCCTACTCCCTCCCCCTCCTCCTTTGTCTCTCTCTGCCTCTCCTCCCTCTTCACTTCCCACTCCTTTATCATTTTTTTTTCTCCTTTTCTTTCTTTTCTTTTTACATTCAAGGAGGGAGGTAAGGTGGGGGGGAAGCAATTTATGCAAATCTTGTTCCCTGTCTTTTTTTTTTTCCTTCGACAGGTTTCTTCTTTCTGGATCAGACTTCATTCCTGATGGTGTACATCCAAATGAAAAAAAATATATGGTCAGTGATCGTACTGTGGATCATTTGGTCTCATTTTGGATTTCTAGCCTAAAAAGAATCCTGAGAAATGAAGCTGCAAACAAATTTGAGCTGGATATATGAAAGTCTAATTTGTAGGAAATCTATGCAGGTTTAATTTTTTTTTTTTAATCTCTTCTTTAAAATTGCATCCACAAACACTAATTTTTCAGTGTTTTATATTGGGAAATTTTTAAATTGATATATTTTTCCTTGTATGTTAATTCAGTGATTTGAATTTCCCGTTTGTTCATTTTATGAGCACTTTTCATAAAACCAAACCTTATTTTTTTTGTTATTTTTTGACGTATGGAGGATGGAATTTATTTTCTGTGAAATCAATCTATAATTTAATCCTAGAGGGGAAATCTGTGATCTTTCATTACACATCTTCACCCAATCACATATTTATCATATATCAAAAGATCTCCATGGTTGATACACTGAATCTTACAAAACATATGTATAAATTACTCTAGATGAGCCACCCCAAAATGAAGGAAAATTTGTACTGCTTCTTTGGGACATGGTTTATTACATATGAAGATATTGGAGGATGTGTCTTCTCACTGGAGAAATTCAGTTTGGTGAACCAAACACAAACGTATATACAAAAATACATAAGAACATTCATATAAATAGTTTGCTCAGATAACCTACACTTCTTGTATTTAGCATAAGATAAATGCCTATATTCCAGGCATATCCAAGACTGAAAGTCAGAGTCAATAATCAGCATTAAGGATACATATAGAAAAAGAGTAGCACAAGAACTAGATGAAGCCCTCTGTTGTTTTGTTCAGTTCACTTACAGAAGACTTTAATATGAGATTTGGACACAGCAGCAATACAAACAAGTAGTTATTTTAACATAACTAATCTACTAGTAGCGATCTAGATAGTTAAGACAAAACTTCATGATATGAGTTGTGTGTCTCTTCTGAGGTGTATTGCTTCAACTAGGTATCGTGAAATGAAGTTTGTAGGAGTCAGAAAAAATTTAAGAGATACAGAAAGTGTATTCCCAACATGAAGAATTGCAGTATTCAAGCCTTTTCAGTATGCATTGAACGTAGAGAAAAAGACTAAAAAGCTCATCTCAGCACTGGTGAGGCCACACCTTGAGTACTGTGTTCAGTTTTGGGCCCCTCACTGCAAGAAAGACATTGAGGCCCTGGAGCATGTCCAGAGAAGGGCAACTAAGCTGGCGAAGGGTCTGGAGCACAGGCCTTATGAGTAGCGGCTGAGGGAGCTGGGATTGTTCAGTCTGCAGAAGAGGAGGCTCAGGGGAGACCTTAATGCTCCCTACAACTACCTGAAGGGAGGTTGTGGTGAGGTGGGTGTCAACCTCTTCTCCCACATAATTAGTGATAGGACTAGAGGGAATGGCCTCAAGTTGCACCAGGGGAGATTCAGGTCAGACATTAAGAAAAACTTCTCTGAAAGAGTGGTTAGGAGTTGGAATGGGCTGCCAAGGGAGGTGATGGAGTCACTGTCCCTGGAGATGTTCAAGAAACGTTTAGATGTTGTGTTGAGGGACATGGTTTAGTGGGGAAATGTTGGTGACACGTGGAAGGTTGGACTGGATGATCTTGGAGGTCTTTTCCAACCTTGGTGATTCTATGATTCTATTTCATTTGATAAGAACTAGATTTTTTTTCTCTTTTCCTTTTTTCTTCATTCCATTTCTCCTGGAAAGAAAGCCTTCTGAAACATATATTTTCATTACTGTATGAAATTATTTTTTCATGTGCTTTGTTTAATGTGATTTTTATAAATATATATTTTCATATGACTAATTGTATTAATTTCTTTCATGCTTAGGGTTGAACTTTTGTATTCTCATGTAGGGACAGAAACTATTAGTCATGTGTATTGCCACCTAATGCCATTTATTTTTGTGAAAATATGCCAATAAAAGATAATTAATTTGAAAATTTGCAGTAAAGGTTATATTCTTACTGTTTGAGGTAAATATAATTTTAATGATATTTTTTCTTGACACGAAAGGTCTTTTTAATGAGGGAGCATATAAAATTGCCAAACTGCACGTTCTAAGATATGGAAGAATAACGTACCAGACTAACTGATACAGTTTTTTAAAAAGGACCCATTTTCAGGTACCAGAAATCTAAAGTCATAAGGAAGAAGAACTATGAAAAGTTTTGTGTTAGTGGAAAATATTACTTTTCTATAACTACAATTAAAATGTTTCCTGTTTTTTTTTTTTTTTTTTTAATGAGAAAAAAAATGTATGTATTATTGCTTTAGAGTGTACCGTTGGGTAATTTTTGGCCTGTATATTAAGAGAAATAGGAAATTCTAAACCTAAATCAAGAAAATGTTTCCCTATCAGTTGAAAATTTTCTGTGATTTTTCCAATAAGATTTCTGAGGGATATAAGATTTACACAGACATTATGTTTTTTTTTTTTTCCTGGGCCAAGGACCCAGGCAATAATTAGAAAGTTTTTTAGGTAATAATCATCTAGCCATATTGGCAATACTTGATGAATAACAATCCATGAAAAAGTACAAATTTTCTCTGCATCCTGGTTTTATTACAAACAGGTATATTGGATAGGTAAAAAATGGTGTACTAACACTGAGTAGAACTGGGAGAGATATTTCTGCACATTTCTGTCTTGGTTCCTGACTTGTGAGGAAACTTAAGCAGCCTGTGTGGCTTGTGTCTGAATTTCAGTATAAGTTGCTGTACGGTTTTAATAGTTACAGAGGACTATAGTCCACAACAGCCCAATGTTGAACCCAGCTGCACAGTTGTGTGTATACCGAAAAAAAGTCATTCAGAACCTACCAGCATCCTCTGCACACAAAGAAATGTTTTACTGAAAGGCATAGGACTCTATTACTTTGTAATTACCCTATGGAGTCTGTTCCCAGGCAAGATTTGCCTGTAAAAGCGATTTTCAGATGCTTCCTGGACACTTGTACCTGTTGTATCTGAGATGCTGTATCTCACCTCATCTGACCTCATTTTATTCTATGCCTTTCAAATGAGAAACTGGCCTTCTAATCCCTGCATCTCATTAAATATATATACTTTAATGAAAATATTGAAAATAAAACTGCTATGATGTTACTTGTGCGCAGATATGTCTGAGGAAGAAACACATGCTTCAGATTTTGTATATAAATATGTGGAGGGTTAAAGGTATGTCTTGTGAATGTGTTTGTAAGATATGTCCACAATTCCTCTGTTGCCAGTATATAACTCCCATGAAGAAATGCCTTCAGTCTTATGTCAGTGCCATAGCTGTGTCTCTAAGAGGAATTACAGGTACAATGCTCCTCAGCTGTAGGAAAAATTGTGCTCAAGTATTTTTCTTGTCAAAAGGCTTCCATAAATGTATATGTAGAAAGAGATTTTTTTCATGTTTAATTTTCAATTCTTCATTTTTTGTATGTTGTAGTAATTTTGTTTTTTCCTCAAAAAAACAGAACCCCAAATTATTCTTCATAAGTAGAAAATATATACTGACAAATATGTGTAGAAATATATGTATAATCATGTATATATGCATAGATAGAAATGTGTGTATGCATGTTTGTGTTTGTGAAGTTTCAATTAATATTAGTGGAAAATAACCTACTGTGCATTGAAGAACTCCATGTGTAAAATATTCCTGCTAGTGACTGAGAAATGGGAATGGTATGAAGTTTTAACACTAGGCAGCAGTTCTCAGTTTCTGCCCTGAAATACGTTCATCATGAATGATGCCTTTAAAAGGTCATCAAAGGCAAAGGAAAATGAGCCAACAAACCAAACAAGACTGATGTTACCTGAAACAAATGACTTGGTCTGTTTTCCTGTCTGTTGGCTGTTAAAAACAGGAGACTGCTGATCAACACTGTAATCACTGATGGCAATAAACAGAAGAGTATTATTTTCCCATCTGTAAAAGATAATTCTGTACTACAGTTGTTTTGTCTGAAGCTGAAGACCAGATATTATGTGTATTTCAGCCCATATGTGTATATCTATACTGATTAGATTAGAAACAGATTTTCCCTAGAAAGTTGATCAGAAATGCAACTTGTCTACTTTCCTTAATTTGCTCTGAAGAAAAAGTATTTTGGAAGTTCAGAATATATTATTGTTGCTAATAGTCTGTGCTTTTAGAATCATAGAATCATAGAATCATAGAATTGCTCAGGTTGGAAAGGACCTTCAAGATCATCACGTCCAAACACAACCTAGCCATACTACTCTAACTCTAACAACCCACCACTAAATCATGTCCCCGAGCACCTCATCCACTAAGCAGGTCACCTTGTCATAGAATGAAATCAGGTTTGTCAAACAGGATCTACCATTCATAAAACCATGCTGACTGGGCCTGATCCCCTGGTTGACCTTTAACTGATCCATGATGTCTCCTGAGATTATCCATTCCATAACCTTCCCTGGCACCAAGGTGAGACTGATAGGTCTATAGCTACCAGGATCATCTTTCTGGCCCTTCTTGAAGGTGGGAATCACATTTTCTAGTACCCTAACTCACCATCTTCTCTGGAAGAAGAAATGTAAACTGCAGCTAATAAATCACACAAACACACATCACACACACAACAAATCAATTCACTCTGCATCTTGCAAAGTCAGGCATAATCCATGTCCAACCATGTATGGTAGGGCTTTGCTATTTTTTATTTTGTTAACAAAATTGTTTCAATAATATAATATTGCTATTTAATATTTTGAAATAAAATATATTCTGGTATCTTCAGTCAAATCTAGAACTGCAAACTTCTCTTCTTTATAATAAAATAGCACTATGAAAAACAAAAATGTTTTATACAATTATATGAAAATATAGGAGGAATCTCCAAGGAGAATCTCCATTCTTTACTGGACGCGGCTGGGAATGTGGCCACTGAGGACAATGAAAAGACTGAGGTTCTCAATGCCTTCTTTACTTCTGTCTTTAAAAGCCAGACCAGTTGTCCTCAGAGCACTCTACTCTCTGACCTGGAAGTCTCGGATGGGGAGCGGAATAAACCCCCCATGATTCAGGAGGAAACGGTCAGAGACCTACTACTCCACCTGGACTGCCACAAGTCCATGGGGCCGGATGAGATCCATCCGAAAGTGTTGAGGGAGCTGGCAGAGGAGATAGCCTAGATGCTTTCCATCATCTATCGGCGTTCCTGGTCAACTGGAGAGGTCCCAGAAGACTGGAGACTTGCCAATGTGACTCCCATCTACAAGAAGGGTCGTAAGGAAGACGTGGGGAACTACAGGCCTGTCAGCCTGACCTCGGTGCCAGGGAAGGTTATGGAGCAGATTGTCCCGAGGGAGATCACGTGGCATTTGCAGGACAACCGGCGGGATCAGGCCCAGCCAGCATGGTTTGTGAAGGGCAGGTCCTGTTTGACCAACCTGATCTCCTTCTATGACTGAGTGACCCATCTGGTGGATGACGGAAAGGCTGTTGATGTGATCTACCTAGACTTCAGCAAAGCCTTTGACACAGTCTCCCACAGTATTCTCCTGGAGAAGCTGGCAGCCCATGGCTTGGACAGGTACACTCTTTGCTGGGTAAGGAGCTGGCTGGAGGGCCAGGCCCAGATGGTGGTGGTGAATAGAGTTAAATCCAGCTGGCGACCGGTCACGAGTGGTGTTCCCAAGGGGCGGTGCTGAGGCCTGTCCTTTTCAATATCTTTATTGATGACCTCGATGAGGGCATTGAGAGCACCCTCAGTAAGTTTGCAGATGACACCAAGCTGGCAGGAAGTGTTGATCTGCCTGGGGGTAGAGAGGCCCTACAGAGAGATCTGGACAGGCTGGATCTCTGGGCTGAAGCCAACGGGATGAGGTTCAACAAGACCAAGTGCCGGGTCCTGCACTTTGGCTGCAACAACCCCAGGCAATACTACAGGCTTGGGTAGAGTGGCTGGAAGACCGTGTGGAGGAAACGGACCAGGGCATGATGGTCGACACTCGGCTGAACATGAGCCAGCAGTGTGCCCAGGTGGCCAAGAAGGCCAAAGGCATCCTGGCTTGTATCAGAAATAGTGTTGCCAGTAGGAGTAGGGAAGTCATTGTCCCTCTTTACTCAGCCCGGTGAGGCCCCACCTCGAGTACTGTGTCCAGTTTTGGGCCCCTCTCTGGAGGAAAGACATTGAGGCCCTGGAGCATGTTCAGAGGAGGGCGATGAAGCTGGCGAAGGGTCTGGAGCACAGGCCTTATGAGGAGCGGCTGAGGGAGCTGGGATTGTTCAGTCTGGAGAACAGGAGGCTCAGGGGAGACCTTATTGCTCTCTACAACTACCTGAAGGGAGGTTGTAGTGAGCTGGGGGTCAGCCTCTTCTCTCTTGTAACTAGTGACAGGACAAGGGGGAATGTCAAGTTGCACCAGGGGAGACTTAGGCTGGACATTAGGAAACACTACTTTTCTGAAAGAGTGGTCAGGTGCTGGAATGGGCTGCCCAGGGAGGTGGTTGAGTCACCGTCCCTGGAGGTGTTCAAGAAACATTTAGACCGTGTTGAGAGACATAGTTTAGTGGGGTTATTGGTGGTAGGTGGATGGTTGGACTGGATGATCTTGTTGGTCTTTTCCAACCTAGCTAATTCTATGATGCTATGATTCTATGATTCTATGATTCTATGATTGTATTAAAAGTTGGTATGAACTTCGTATTTTGTAATTTTTAGCTGTTTTTAATAATAAAATGATTTTGCTATAAAGACTTTTTGTTGTGAAAAATAATTTACAGACAAAAACATAATTTCTATTAAAATCAGGTTTTATCAAAAATCAGAAAGGAGTAATTTTCCAAAGGCACAAGGAACATTTTGTATTTTACGTGTACTTGAAAAACATACTATTTAACTGACTTTTTGTTTAACCTTTTTTTGACTCCTTCAAAATCTATTGTTCTCAGTGGAGAACAAGAAGATAATGCCAGGATGTGAGATATGGTACTTAGCAGCCAGACCTCCAGAAAATACATTGTAGGCTTTTTGGGAGTCTCATATTACAGAGTACAGCTCCTAGCAATAAATATATTTTTAGAGCTAAGTTAGACAAAATTGTTTGGTGCTGCATATTTTTGATAAACCAGAACCAAATAGCAACATAATTGCTGTGTGTTAGGTCCTGGGAAAGCGTAGAAAGAATAAAATGTTAAGCCACTAACATATGATATTTAAAGAAAAATACATTCCTAATAACTTCATGAAGTCTGCAGGATTGTTTTTATAAGGATATATATACATGTCCTACTAATTTTTTCCCTAGAAAAATCAGGAACAAAGAAAAACATCATGTTAAAACCAGTCTTGGTGAAAAGAAAGACCGTCTATTTAACTATGCTGTTGCATTTTCAGCCTAGTTGCTTGCTGTAAGTTAGTAAATTCAAGCATGTATAAGATAATGTACTGTGTTTAATGTTCTTCGCAATAGCTACTAGTCATCAACACTCTAAGGGGAAGTTTATTCTAAAAAAAAAATAAAATTAAAGATTCATATATAAGTAGGGGAAAGCAGAGAAGAACTAGAGATCTGTGCCAGTTCTTACTGTTTTTTTTTTTTTTTTTTTTTTTGTATGTGTGTGTGTGACTGTGTTTTTTTTGGTTTTTTTTTTTTTGGTTTTTTTTTTTTCCCATGCTGTGTGAATTAGCATACACACACTTTAGGGAAGAAGAGGGTGCAGGTATCCCTAGAGGGCTGCAAGAAAATTTCATGTAGGCATACTCACTCTTGAGATGGCTAGCCTTCTGGCTTTTGTCATCTTCAGTCTTTCTTCATAATGCTTCTCTCAATGAGTTCTTCTCCCAGTCTGTACTCATAACTGGGATTGCTTTGAACCAAGTGCAACACCTTGCACTTGGCCTTGTTGAATCTTATTAGATTCTCATGTGCCCACTCCTCAAGCCTGTCCAGGCCCCTCCCTTCTATTGTGTGAACTGCACCACTCAGCTTGTCATCATCAGCAAACTTGCTGAGGGTAGAGTCAATCTCACTCTCTATATTGCTGATAGAGATGCTAAAGAGCACCACTCCCAAGATGGACCTTTGATGGACACCATTTTTGACCAGCCTCCACCTGGACATAGAGCCGTTTATAACTGCCCTCTGGGTACGACCATCCAGCCAGTTCTTTATCCACCTAATAGTCCAGACATCAAATCCATATCTATCCAATTTAGAGATAAAGATGTGGTGTGGGGCCTTGTCAAAAACCGTATAAAAAATGGATAATGTTTTGTAAAGGGTAAGCTGAGTGTTATAAAAAAGACTGAAATAGATTTCAAAGTATGCCACAGTATGTTCCAGCTGAGCGTAACTGACATTTGCTTTAATTTTTTCAACTTTAGTTATTTTTATTTTATGCAATTAATGCATACACAGAACTTAATGCAATCCTCCACTTAACAGTGGATACCTAGAAATTAAATTCCATGTCTGATAATGAAAATGGTTGTCGAGAAAGAGAGGAAAATGAGTTGGATATGCAGTCTTTGATATTCTTGCAGTGAGGAACTTACAGATTGGTGATTACATTTTAAAGGGTTTTGACAGATAACATTAGAAGCAGGCACTTGCTAGGAACTCCTTAATGAGACATTTCCTTAATCAGAATATCTGAGTTTTGAGGACTTAAAGTTTTTCATTTAAAGGCCTTCTCAGGTGAAGGGAAGAATTTATGGTGACAAGAAATGCTAATTACAGTGCAGTCCAAAAGGCTAAGGAGGACTCTTGGGTTGTTCACTCCCTACATTGCCTCTGTCACAACACATTTCACTGGAGAATATTAACCATCTCACCACAGGGTATTGCAATCTTTCTGAAAATCTTCCAGTGGTGATTTTTTACAAAAATGGTAAATACCTGGTAACTTGAACAGAACCTGCCTGTACTTTTCATTGGAAGTGGGGATATGAGGTCATTTCATATTTCAGATGGATATTCCTCTTACTGGGCCTTTGATCTTATCTAGGAGACCCTTTCTTACGTATCTCTGGGATTTCACATGGAAAATTAATGAAAATTAAAAGTAACCAAATCAAAGAACATATTCCTGGACAGCTCTAATAGGATTTTTTCTTTTTTTTAATTTTGCACAGAGCTTTTGAAATCATTAAGGCGCAAGGGAAACTAATATGATCAGCAGGAAACATTCAGCCCCTTGAAATGTGTTCATTTTGTAACTGCACAGATTTCCAGCTGGAATGTCCCTGATAACAATTAATTTCCCCCTACAGCACTGTTTTCATTCCCTTGCTGGGAAGAGCACTACAATGCCTGGCTCTGCTGTAGCATCTGGGAGCAAAGACTCCCACTTCTCACTATCTCTTTCTCAAAGCTAAACTCAGGTGGATGTTTCGCTCCCCATGTATTGTTTTGATTAGTGAAATGATATTGAATCCAAGGCTAAATACACTATACTGCTCATAAAACATTGCATTTACTGGAACTCTTTTCTCCTGACTATTAATATGAACATAACAATCCCAATTGTTTTCTCCCATCTTTCCTACAAAACCGGAGCCTACATTTGAACTGAGGCTCACTTTAATTATTGAATTAACACAATTTCATGGTTGATATGTTTCTTTCTCACCTCTGGGCTTTATATTTACCAGTCTGCTGTGATCTTTTTCCCTATTGGTGCAGGAAGAAATTAATGCATTTGCTTGTTGCTCATGCATTACTATCCAGAACAGCTCCAAATTAAATTTTACCTAAAGAAACAAAGTCCTTCATCAATACTTCTCTCTACAGCTTCTTATATTTAAAAATAAATTAAACACCTTTCTTTAAACGGTTACAGATATAGATTTCTGTCACAGGCTACTTAAGTCTGAACTACTTGTTATCTATATAAGTATTGTGTTAATTCCTTGAAACATGCAGCCTAGATTGCTGAGATGTAGCAACCATAAACCTTGGCCCTGACCTGATCCTGAACATCACTGTGCTGTAGCTTGTTCAAACAGAGTAACAGCCAAAGTTTAGATTCCACAATATTAAAGTGTTTGGAATGTTTGGATATGTAGAATATTTAAGTCTTCATTTAATGAAGATCCTTTATCATTAGAACCACAAAGAATCCTTCTTAGATATATCTGTGCAGCATTAAAAAAATCATTACCATCTGCAGTAGAAGAGTTCCCAATCATCGGCAGCAAAAAAATTGGAGGAGGAAAAGGGGTGGAGAAACACAGAGTCGTTTCTTTCTTTTGAAATGATGCCCTCTCTGTTCTAAGCAGTCACAATGTGGCAGGCAGATAAATTTTTGCTGAATTTGTTACAGCCCATCGCAATCATTTCTTCCTTGCACCCTCTCAGTTTTAAGCTGTCTAAAGTAACCTCCCATCAGGATGATGAGCCAGGTTAAAGAGGCAATACACTGTAGAAAAGATTGTCATACTTCTGGAAAACTCTGTGTGATTACAAAAGCAAACAAATTAACCTTAAAAATATAGCATTGAATCAAAAAATCCTTCCTCACTGGAGTTTCTTCCTTTGTTCTCACATTCTTTCATTTTCTTTATTGCATTATAACTTTTGCTCTTCCTTTTCATTCCCTTTATATTTCCTCCTCCAAGGAGAGGAGCAGTGACAACCACTGCTTCATTGGCCCACCTGAAAGAACATGTAAATGTCATAGCAAATAACCTATAGAGAAATGAAGAATTATTCAATATAATATTGATAAGGGGGAAGTAGAATATACCCCTTTCAGTACCTGATTCACTTAATACATACTTATTTTGCAGAATGGTGTTCAGCAAGATTTTTAGCCATCTGTCTGGCATGAATCTATCACTGTTGGGATATGCA
The DNA here is from genome assembly GCF_002078875.1 of Numida meleagris. Lineage (NCBI taxonomy): Eukaryota > Metazoa > Chordata > Aves > Galliformes > Numididae > Numida > Numida meleagris. The sequence continues at coordinate 138,569,644 of NC_034409.1, read as the reverse complement.
GAGTGTTAGGGGTGGTAAAGAGGTGGCCTCACTCCACTGTCCTCTGTTCCATTTTACAGATTACTACTTTTTTTTCCCTTCTGAAAGGTATGATAACATTTTGTCAATAATTTTGGAGAAAATGCAAATATGTTTTTAGCAAGGAAATTATTTATTTCGTGAATACCTTTATGTTCATCTAAAACTTGAAGGAAACGAATGAAGTGAAATATTTATTAGGATAGTCTCTTACTTTAAAAGTTCCTTCCTCCCACAATCCTTTATTCTCCAAAATATCAAATTCAGAGAGATTGTGTTGTGACTGTGTGAGGTTTATGCTCATCTACTTACTACTGAATATTATTATGCAGGTGGAAATGCTGAGGTTACATGGCCTCTCTACAGTATTTACTCAAGAGAATATTTATTTTCCACAGAAATTATCCTTTTGAGTTATATGTCATCGAACTTCCTCCAGGAAGAGGGATTGCACACTTGAATGGAGGTTGCCAGGTTTGAGTCTGTGTTTATCTTGTACTTGCTGAACTTAAAATGAGGGAGTCACACTATACTGTGTCAGTACGACTGAACTTTAGGTAGCCTTGCTGAAACAGGAAATCCACCTTTTGTATATCCTTTCTTTCAGAGATCATATTGAAAGTATGCTTCTATAAGTGGATATTGTATAATAGCAGCTGCTTTCAGAGCTGACAAAGACCTTGAGAAAGTTAATGTTTTGCTATTATTAACTAATCAAGAACCTGTACTCCCAGCTCATTTTTCTAAGCAATGAGCCATAATTCTTTTGTTGTTGGGTAACCTTTAATTTCTAAGGAAAGTTAACTGGTCCTGAATTAAAAATAATTTTAATGATCAGCATCTTTATGTATAGTACTCTAAGGTTATCAATTGTAACTATTTATTAAATTCCCCATTTTTTTAATATTGTAGAAAAGCAAGAGTAACAAATTGTAGCAAGAAAAATTTTGATTGCATATAGTTTCTACTCAGAAGAGACCTTCCAGGCATAAATCTCCAAAGAAAGAAATGTATTCTTTATATCAACTGTTTCTTTGAAACTCGTTATTTAATAGGAAAACAGCTTCCTCTACAGCAAATTAGATCACAGATGACTGCTATTGCCTCCTCATTTTCTGTGGAGTGTTGCATAGAGTTTTTAATATTAAAAAAAAATTAATTTTCTCATCTTAAGATCATTTAATACTCTATTTACAAACTCATTTACAAACAAAGTTTCTGTTACTTTAAACTTCATCTAGAAACTATGGATGACACAGTGAAAGTATAAAAATAAGGAACTGATTAAACATAACTTTTATTACCCCTACTGCATTCAAGCTTACATGCACATCCTTTGTCAGATTTTGGTGCCACGCTTTCACATCTCAAATTGCATGACATGGAATTACAGGGCAGGGAAAGTGAAAGAAAAGTGACATGGATGGCCTTTTCCATGCTTTTTCTTTCCAACAACAGTGCATCACAGAGCCATCCTTTTCACTTGGTCCCAAGTTATCCACAAAAATGTATGCAGGTATTTTGGCTTATTTTTATGAAAAAGAGCTCTAACTGAAGGAAGTTGTTAGAAAAGTACATGTTCGCTAGCAATACTTGATTGTTAATGTAGCACTGCAGTTATAAGAAGTGATTCCCTTTAAAACAGACTGAAAAATAATAACCCTCAATAGACTGGTTGGCTGCTAGATCTATATAATTACACAAGACCAAATTTAATATAATTTCATCAAAATGTTCTCATTCTCTCTGCTTTATCTTTTCTGTTTTACTTTCTTCTGTTTTAATTTTAAGATATCTTTTTTTTTCTTTCTTGAGTTTCTGGCTGGAGCGTACTAGAGTTTATATTTTTCTCTTTGAATTATTTTCAAGATGAGCAGAAAACTTGTTTGCTACTTGAAAAGAAAGACTCTTTTTGTATCATTTTTGTCTAAAAATCAACTACTGGAAGGATTGAATGTTAAAGAAGGCCTAGGAACAGATTCAGTTTGTGAAATATCAACACATTTGAATCCAAATTTATGATCCCCGTGTCTCAGCTCAGTTGCTGTCTAGTCTCATGTCTTTGGATCTTAAATCTTCTAGACAAATGCAATCTTGTATTAGAACACACAGAGAAAACTTCAGATATTCTGTTGACTAAGCTTAGTCAAGATCCAGAAACTATTTCTCTGCCTAAATCCCCTGATTCATTTGTCATGCTCCGAGCATGACCACACGAGCAGGTTATTCACAGCAAACATTTTGTATTCCTTTTAACTTTTCCACAACAGCACTGTACACTGAACCAACGAGTATATGACCTGTCTTCAATTCCAGTGTCAGAGAATTCTGATCCAGCATTCCCTCTCTTCAGCAAAATTCCTCTAACTCCTGAAAAAAAAAACCATAATTCTCTGCCTCTACAGAAATCACACTAAGTCTAATACTGGTTTAGTTTTAAGGACTCTTAAACAGAATAATTGGGGACTTGAAGACATTTTTTCCGCTGTGGACTGATAGGACGAGAGAGAATGGCCTCAAGTTGCGCCAGAGGAGGTTCAGATTGAATATTAGGAAAAAAATTCTCCAAAAGTGTGGTCAGGCACTGGTACAGGCTGTCCAGGGAACTGGTTTAGTCACCATCCCTGGAGGTGTTCAAAAATCTTGTAGGTGTTGTAGATAGGGACATACTTTAGTAGGCAGTATAGGTGGTAGGTAGATGGTTGGACTAGGTGGTCATCGAATCATAGAATCACAGAATTGCTCAGGTTGAAAAAGACCTTCAAGATCATCAAGTCCAACCATAACCTAACCTAACACTAACAACCCACTGCTAAATCATGTCCCCGAGCACCACATACAAATGGTTTTTAAACACATTCAGGGATGGTGACTCAAACACCTCCCTGGGGAGCCTATTCCAGTGCTTAACATTTGATCCTTCAGATCTTGGAGGTCTTTTCCAACCCTAATGATTCTATGATTCCATAATTCTATATTTCATCCAGTGGTATTTTCATTTTAGGTGCTCATATGAACAAGTCACTGAGTTATCTTATAACATTATAAGAAAGCCTGCACACCTGACACAAACGTCAAGCTTCCCATCTCATGACCTTAGAACTTAAAAAGACAGAGAATCCCTTGTTTTTTAAAGAGTCAAACTCTGACTTTGGATCTAGCTTCCACTCTTGAACCAGGATGGTAGCTGAAGGATCAAAATGCAGTCTTAGATTTCTCTGAACTCCCTTTCCCTTATTTTTTCCACTCTTGAAGTTGGAATTGTAATGCTCCTTAGGCACATGCTGTCCCTGAGCCCAGGGCGTGTCTTCATGTTAATGGTACTAGACACTGAGAGAGGTCATTTTCAGTCTTTTCTGCCGTCACATTTTCTGATATCATAGATATTAATTAGGTTCCTTGGCAAAAAGAATACGTGCACAACAAGCAGTTTTCTCTGCTTCTAATATTCTACAGTGCATTGGATATTGCTGGAGATATTGTTACCTGAATAGGATTGTTCTCCCTCATTACTCCACTTCTCAGTTTGACTGTGTGATGAATTCACAATCCTTTATTTATGACTTTGGAGTCCTACCCATGGAAACTATCTGTAATAGCACAAATTCATTGCTGTGACTTTATTAAGAGAAAAAAAGCAGTAAAGCAGGCCAGGATGAAGAGAAATGTTGTTAATTCAGCGGAACTAATTTGAAGAGGAATTAATATGTGACATGATAACAAAAAGCCATTCTAAACACTAGGATGCTATTTAAGCCTTTCTTTATCTGTAATCCGTAAGCAAATACATATATAATTTGAATTAATTTATGGTAGCACCAAATTAGGGCTTTTTTAAACAGCATTTTCACGCATTGGATGTGTCACCTTTTTAAAGGTTGTAATACTTGTTTAACTAGGAAGAAGAAAAGGAGAAGGTGTATTGTAGGGTGGAGGGAAAGTGAATCTCTGTGTAAGGTCCTGTCACTTGGCCAAATTCTCAGCTCTGTTCAGTTCATTAGCTTTAGAGCATAGAGTGATACAACTACATCTGGTCCATCTGCCTTGAAGGGAATGAGAAATCAAGCCACAAAGATGAGGGAGAAAAGTGAGGCAGTTGGCTAGCCAGAGGTATCATTTTGTTTTTTACAACCACTGGCAGAGAGTAGATGGGATGTCCATCAGAAAAAAAACTGGCTGAAGTTACTTCCTATTTCCCACTACTGACTGTAAAAGAGAAGCTGAGCTTCTCTGGTTATAGCTATAACTTTCCATCTGGAACAAAACCTCTCTGATGGGAACGAGAGTATTTCCAGTGCTCTGAATGGAGTTTGAACTAAGATTCAATGACTGTAGGAGTCACTACATGCAGTGCTGGCGAATTTGCCAACATTTGCATTGCATCTTTTTTGATCTGTAATCAAGTTTTCTTATATGCTGTCTGAAGAATTTACCCTCAAAACTGGTCCAAACTTAGCAGCTGCAGTGTCTGCTTCCTAGAGCCATGATCCAATGGGCTGCAGTTGAATGTATGTGACTGCAGCCAGACTGCAGTAGCCTGTTAAGGCATTAGCCACAGCAGAAAATGTTTCCTCTGCTCCTTTTTTTGTACCAGAAGTGTTGGATGTGGCAACAAGCTGCAGTGGAATGTTGCTTGCATCTTCCTTCCTTCTGTCACTTTGCCTTCCTCTACATACAGCCTGCAGCAAAGTTGTCCCTTCTTCCCCAAAAGCAACCATAGACATTCAAACAGACAGTTACTGAGAAATATGACAGCAGGTTGATGTTGCCAAATCATGCTTATGCAGGGCATATCTCTTTCCTCCCCATTTACATGTTCTGTGGGCCAAGAGTGCATTTTGCCTTTGAGGAAGTCCTGAGCAGGAAGAGGTAATTGCTAATCTAGAGTTAGCTTAGGATGGCTGAACAAATCTTAAGGTCAATATCTTCATATACTATGCACTGAACTACAATAGTATAGATATTTTCAGAAAATTCTCTAATATATAAAGTATTTTTTTGGCACATACTTTCAGCAATGCTGAAAATTGTAAACTTGAGAATTTTCCTACATTTGGACATTTAAAGGAAGAACCTGTATGTGAACAAGACTGATTTCGTAGCTAATTATGAATCCTGAATCTTTGTCCAGAAATGACTTTTTTGGAAGATTTGATCAGAAAACTTAAATTTGATTTGATCAGAAAGCTGTTACGCTCACCATTACATGTACCCCTATGATTATCAAGTGCTATCAGGCTGTTTCAAACTAAAGCAACATATTGGAATCCATATGAAAATAATCAATCCCAACTTAAGCCATTTTTAAGACAGCATTTAAGCCCTCAAAACTCTCTTCATTCCACTTGGATGACATTCTTACTTATTTTCTTGCTGCAAAGGCTGCCTGTAGCCAATATGCTTTTGATGTTGTGAACACTGCATTGTATATAGAATTTACAGTTTTGTGACAGATCTCACTAATGTCAAAACCAGAACCAAACAGGGAGTAAGGGATTATTATTGCTAGAAATTTATCACAGGCATGGAAGGAAAATAAAGCATTGTTTTCCCTTTAAGAAGCACTTATTTATTTTTCATTCATATATGATTATTTATTGTGTAAATAGAAGTGCATGAAGTGCTACATAAAGTAAATTATACTTGTTAATCCTTAAGCCACATTGATACATCCTTGAAGCACAGCAGCATGGACTAAAAGATACTTCTCCAACAACTCATTATTCATGGATCATTGACATGATAGACCCTAATAGCTCCCTCAAAGTCATTACAGTGTACTATATAAATGCAAGCCTTTAATCCATGGATCATTGGCATGATAGAATGCAACACTCTTTTGAAACCCTTGCAGTCTATCAAGTGAATGCATACTATTAGAGATCCTTAATTTGTAGATATTGCCACAATTGATCATTACACTTCCTTTGGGGCTGCTATGGTCTATCCCATTATCATATATTCAGTGAGTGCTAATCGGTAGATTATCGATACAAGCCTTTACGTCTGTTTCGTTAAAAGAACTTGCACAGTTGAAGCATCACCCTTTTAAAGGATCTTATAGACTGTTATTTATTCTTTAGTTCAGTTACATCTTTTTGTTTCTTTCCTTTGCAGCATTACCAACTGCTTCCATAAGCAGTCAAGTTCTTGTGTTCAAATGACATTTTATGTTCATCCTAATAAAGTGGAATTTCACCTCGCACTTCTACCACATGTCACAAAATTACCTTTGGAAAAAATTGGGCTCGTTTAAAAATTGAGTAGTGATTGTAAAAGTGTTTGTGAAAAAAAACTGTTGCACTTCTACGCATACAGGTAATGAGTGCTTTTAAATAGACTTTCTCACAATTTCCTCTATTAAAATTCCTAAAGTTATCAAGCCAGACCCTATGGATTTGTAGTCTTGAGATTAACTTTTTAATGTTTAACTATGAGAAAAGTTCTTATTGTAACCCAGTGGCATTCAACTATTTCTAGTGTGTTAGTCATAAAATGGCTAAATCTCACCTCATAAAACCCCATAGCTTACATTCTTGACTGTAGTCAAGTATGTAGTATTGTAATGAAGGTGGTAGAAGCTGGAAACTGATGGAACGATGAGCAGCTCACAGCCCTCACAGAGCTCATCTCCTAGGCTGCTAGGTAGCAAAAGGACAGAATCCAAGGTTCTTATGTTGCTCAGATTCCCACTTGGGTTGCAGCTGCAAGGAGTTGGCTCTCTACTTCCAAGTAAAAACTTGCCTTTCAGTTTCAGCAAATCACTGCTTCTCAAACAACAACAACAACAACAAAACAACAACAACAGACCCACAATCTTGCTTTACTAGAAAACACCTCATTAGCTGTTTTTCCTCTTGCTTAATTCCAGCCAACCATAGTTTGGATAAACTCTTGGAGGGGATCAATAGGCATCTGTCTAGTGACTGCAGAATCTCCATTTTCATTAATTTTTATTTTTTTTTAGCCTCACTGTTTGCTAAGAAAAACTTGGAATGTGAACTGAGTGCACTGGCTTTACTTACAGCTGCTTGGAGACACAAAAGAAGCGCAGCAGATGGTGAAGCAGCAGCAGTTGCTACAGCACAAATTCAGTAAGAAACGCACTTGCTTCCACACTTGCAGAAACAGGCGTGATTCTCAGTTTTCCATTGGTGAGCAAAAGGCTGGTTAAAGGAGAAATCTGCCTGAGTTATGGATGGACAAAGGGAGAGAATAGAGATAGCTGTGGCATCAATAGCAGGGAATAAGATCAGAAGGAAAGTTTACTCATCCTTCCCTACCTCATCACCAGTTTCAGAAACATGGACATCGGCTGCTAGCAGCCAGGGTGTGTGGTTTTCTATCTGAGAAGTTCTTATCTAGTTTAAAACTGCTGATATATGTATATATATATTTCAGCTAAGAGCTGAAAAAGTATTTTTTTAGCTAAGACTAAAAAAAAGATTGTAGCAAAGACTTCTGACTTTGTAAAGCTTGCATCCTTTCACAGTGAAGAATTGCCATATAAACTCTGTCGCAGTGTATTGTAAGATATGTGAATTTCCTTAGTCTTTCTTTTAGCCTTCTATGAACAAAAAGATAGCAAAATCAATTTAAACCGGATAGGTCCAATAAATAAAGGGTGAAAAAACCAGCTCAGCTAAGAGCATATGTGGTTTTTCAGCTAAGAGCATGTATTTACAAAAACCATGACAGCCTCTCACTGCCACAGCACTAGGTAGTTTAGGCTCCAGTTCTGACTTATGTTAAAATGATCACAATCAGAGGTGATAACCTCAGCAAGCTATTTTATTTACCTTCCCTCTGTGCTTCTAGAAGAGAAAAATCTTAATTTTCCATTGATTTTAGGGAATGTAAACAAATTATTTTAACTAATGTGCTACTATTTGCCTCACAGCAGTGCTCAGCGTAACTCCACAAAATTACTTTCCAGAGTGCAGTTCCTCATTAGAATTGCTCTGAAGGCAAATCTGTTGTGAGAGGTTCCCACTGCAGCCTTTTGCCTAACTGCAAGTTTCTGCCCTTTCAAAGGTACTTATTCAACTGTTCGCATGTCTGTGCACTACAGTCCCGACAGTAATGGGAGATGATCTTACCTGTGCAAAGGTGGGAGCAGGACCTCTAGAATGGCTTTGTTGAGAAAAGGTTGATAATGTTAGATATCATATGGAGATTATATTCATATTGGTAGTATTGAGTGAAGTATTTCAACTGTATTGTTGCATATGTTCTTGCTCCATATTTTGTGGTGCATGTGTCTGAACAACACAGATGATGAAAACTGCTGTACTCTTTCAGAAACAGATACATATATAAAGCATGTTAAAAGTTGATATTTGTTTTCCTTCTTCCAAATTATACATTTGATAGACTTTAGGAGATTTCTGTGAATGAAATCGTAATAGGAATCAATATTTTAAAACAGCCTGGAATTTCTCTTTAAATTATGGCAGTGCTGTTCCTACATTAACTGCTCTCATGAAGTTGCTTAATGACATCTTGTTAGTGATGGAAGATAATGAGATGATAAGGGCAAAATTCATTGACCTTTCAAAGCTTTTGATTCACTAAATGACACTGTTAGATAAGCTAATTAAATTTTGCTTTTTCTGTTGGAATGATGGCTTGGTTCTGATCTTATTTGATTAAGAGGATGAATCAGTGGCTGCTGTATGCTATCATTCTGATTTATTACTATAACTATTGAAAGGTGCCTTAGGGCTCAAGGACTGATTTATTTCTTTTTATTTAGTTCTAAATTATCTTTGAGATATTTGTGATAAAGCTTCAATTCACTTACATGTTATTTGGCAATACCACTTTGTACAACAGTTTTGTAATATCTCTGCCTTAATATTCTTGCTTCCAAAATCACTATAATAGGAGCATTTGGAAAGATAAACTTGAGATAATGATAAAAGACTGACTTCATCTTAGTTTCCCAGGAGACTTGTCAAAGGGAAAGAGATATTCAACTAACAGCAAGGCTGTAACAAATTATCAGAGAATAACATGATTAGTCAGAATATTTTACTCATGGCATTCATAGATAAGTGCTTCAAGATGAAAGTGTGCAGTCCCCCAATGTAGCAAAATCCTCATTGAAGCATTTATATCTAAGCATTTGAACAGCTTCATTTTTACTTCTTTTATCCTATTATTTTATCCAGTTATGTTTGTGAGACTACTGCTCTTTAATTCAGCATGTTTCTCAATCAGAACCGTAGTTCACAAGAAGAAAACTGCGTGCTAATGTTACTGAAGAAATTGGAGAAAAGCATGAACTCTGCTACCAGGCACCTTTACAAGATAAAATCTTCCTGGTTTGATGAGGATTTAGTTGCTATCTACTTTATGATAACTTAGTTAGCCAACTCACATATCACTATTTTAGTCAGGCTATTGTACAAAGTACCATATCTCAGAGTGTATAGAATATATTATAAACTAAGTATATTAGATCCATTCACTTAACTTCATGTCTCCAACTCACTAAAGACTGATACCAGCACCTGCAGTCTGTTTCTTCTTAAAATTATGTTGACAGCTATTATTAATACATCTTGGCTTAATTTGTATCAGTTAGATTAAATCTTGTGTTTCTTTTTTTTGTTGTTGTTAAATTCTGCTTAAACTGGGATACTGCCAAAATGACTGATCTCTAGTTGGTTGAGTAATTCCAAGCATTCTTCTAGTACACTGGAATTTCCCAGGTTTGCTATTAAAAATGAAGTCCCATAAACCAGCAGGGTTTCCAGAAACCCACAGAACCACAGAACCCCACTTTCATTGAGAAGTACCAGCACTTTCAAACTTTCTGCTGCAGTTAGGACTTGGAACCTGGAATTCCCTCAGAGGTTTTTGGGCTCCTCAGCTGCACCTAGGCCACAAACACAGTGATCCTGATCCTCTGATTCTGAAGCAGACCCTCCAGGAGTCTGCCTTGCTGACCTGCCCAGAGCTGGGGATGATGTGACATCAGCTAGGGTCCTTGATCAACGATAACCAGTGCAGAACTCTGCATGTAGTTAGTCTTGGATTTAATCAGGAAGGTTTTCTGGGAAATAATATTATCAAAGGGAATTACGCTTCATCACACGTGTGTGTACTGTTGTTAATGGAACATGGTTTTTGATAGTGAGACAGCTGAGATCTCTCCAAAGAGAGTTTGTCTGTGAAGACGTAAAAGAATAGAAAGCTACCAAAATCCAAAGGCATCATGAAGATCTATGAGTGGGATATAAACAGTGAAACACTCACAGGGGTGCACATAAGACACAGTAACATTTCGTAGTAGATCAGCAGACTTCAGTGGCAAAGACATGAAAGTGATTTATATGCAAGATCAGAGAAGACAAGTTGATGTAGAAAGACCGTGTGTTGTGGAAATAAGCAATGTGGAGGCTCATGTTTCTTTCCAGAAAGCAAAACTCCTCAGTCCCTTAGACTTCTGTTCTGATTGATGTGCAAATTTTGGTTTTGATCTTGTTTGTGTACTTCATGTTCTTGTAAACAAATGTGGGTTTTGTACTGAGAAGCTTCAAGTAAAATATGTGCAGGTCCATACGCTTATACTGTTCCTGTTCTTCCTGAAATGTAATTTATAAACTTAAACTTCTGTACCATTGATAGTAACCTGGCAAAGATGCATTTAAAACTGCATTTTCTTTTCATAAATAGAGGTAGATTTGGAATATAAGTAAATGTAGTTTCTAAAGAAATCACCTGGAATGCAGAACATTGTTTTGAAGGTATTTTGATAGATTAAGATTTTTTTTTTTGAATCAGGGAGTGTAAAATTTTGCCATATAAAACATAAATACTTTGCTCCATATTTAAGTACCAAAAGGAGTGTTTCTGGTTTCATTGTATCTTCATGATTCCTGTGAATTTAGTGAATCTGTTTTCACTACTTTCTAGATACTTATTGAAGGAATACTGAGTTATATTAATATTGCTGAATTAGTGCCAGCTAACAGTTGCAAACTCTGGAATTTGAGTGTCTGCATAGTTACTGTTTTCGATTGATCCTTGGCATGGTAGCCCATGTCTATCTGTATTCTACAAAACAAATCTCTGACAAAGGTTTGGAGTTATTACAGGACAGAGACCTAATGTGCCATTAAGCATATTCCCAATATGAACACCTTGTTTAAGAGAGTAAATAGACCAATATCTGGTAGATTTATCAAAATAGTTCATAGGCAGTGTGATCATTCAGTAGGCAAAACTGTGCAAGGCACATTTTTTTGTGTAAAGTCATGTCTGCTTTTTTCTCCAACCTTCTCTTTTCCTGTTTCCAATTTCATTTCCCAGTCATGCAGAACAATGCGGTATAACCCAAAAAGGAGACTGACTAAAACGATAAAGGGCAGCATACACTGCAGCATGCAAAATGAAGCCCGCCAGTAGTGCTGAATGCTAATGAGTAATTATTTGGTCTCACCCCAATCAGTCTTGATCAGATAATTAATTCAGGGGCTGAACATATGACCTGAACTTCTGAAGGCAATTGCTGCATGTTTTTTTTTTTCAGTGTGTGAACAGGTGGTCCACAAAATGCATTCATTTTATAACAAAATAAATTCCCTTCACCTATGTATTTCAAAAGATTAATACAATAATGTACACTTACAAAAATCTATAAATGTGGGTTAATAATATTTGGACCCAATCAGCCTTTATTCAAGATCAATACTTATACAGAGGTCTGTTTCATCAGATTATGAGCACCTTAGAATTACCAAATAGTTGCTTAGAACCTCCTGCTTATCTTCGATACCCACCACAAAGAATCTATTTGTTAACAAAAACTTAAATAAAAACTTAAATTCAAAGAAATAAATTAGATCAGTAACTTCAACTTGTTTCTCATAAAGTAGATTCTTCCTACATGTTGAAAAGTAAATGAGTATTGAACTGTGTATTTCTGAAAGAATTACAATTTGTTCTTTTTTATCTGCTTGCTTTGAAATTTTATTTAAGAATAATGAAATTTTATTTAAGAATAATTCCTGTGAGACAATGATCAATAAAGGATATTGGGAAGAGTGGAGAGATTTTGTTTCCTTTAAATATGTACCTAAATATTTTCACTTTTTAAATATAGACAAATGTGGAATATAGACAAATGTCATCTGTGAGGAAATCACATTCTTCTCTGAGGAAATAACATAGGTATGTTACCTGAAGAGCTGAATGAGTCAGTGCTACCTTGAAGAAAGATAGTATGTGGTGTTACACAAAACTTAATGTTTAAAGTCTAACATTCTGGATTCTGATTTAAGCTATCCAGAAGATCAACATCTCATTTCCTCCTGCTTTTTGCATAGCCATGAATTCAGGAAGTCAGAAAAATTTTCCAGAGAACACCCTTGACATGAAGAAATTAATACTTACATGGAGTATTTGACCTGATTCTGGATTTGAGGTTATTAATCGTGTTCCTGTGGTGGTTTGGTTTCGGTGAGGGAGTCTACTCTGAATGAAGAAATAAATTTGGGAAATGAGGGAAGAAGAAAGATCTTTAACACAATCACAAATAATTCCAAACATCAGAAGACTCCTAATAATTTAAATAAGATAAAAAAAGATCTCATTTTGAATGAAAATGGTCTTATTTTTAGAGGGGTTATAACAATTATCAGTAAGACAGGTTTGTCTTGTATTAGCTGTAAGAACAGAGAAATGGAAAATTATGATACTCCAGACTGGATCTTTATGACACTGGGAGATTATTGAGCAAGAATATTCAGGAATTCACTATATCAGAATCAAAGGAAAAATGGAAAGGAATTGAAAGGAAAGACATGAACACTGGCAATTTGAGTTAACATGGATGAGCACTCATTGGCATGGCAGACTGTCCAGATGAAAAGCAGTATCATGTGTACAAGGAGAACATCTTGTAAAAAACGGAGAAAACATTTCTGGGCAGCTCTGGAGCAATAACAATAGAAGGTAACTGGAAAGACTTTAAACTGAGACTTTCACACATCAATCCAAAAGTCCACTTGATCCAACATCCTGTCTCAAATATGTTCCACATTCATATCCTGAAGGAATAATGGAAGGACAGGTGTAGAGCGGTTTTTTTTTTTTTTTTTTGTCCTTAAAGCCTCCCAGCTTCCTGGAACATTCTGAAGCAGATTTTATTTCATTCATTGTGTTTTATAGCTTCTGATGAACCTAATGTCCATAAATTTTCCCAATCTTTTCTTTAAATCTACTTACATTTTTTTGCTGCCATTAACATAGATCATATTACTTCCTGAGGCAGCAAGTTATTGACGTGAAGTAAAACTGTATACCTCTGTAAACTGTGGGACTTGGAAAATAAGATATCTGTGCTCAAGTTTCATACACTAGTTGTGTAGGCAAGGAGACAGCCAGAATGCTCTCTAGTAGGTCTGGATAATCATAATGACTATGGGATGTGCTGTGGGTTGCACCAAATCTGTGTGTTAGATGGCTGTTCTATTACTGTTTGTGTAGCATATCTGAGGGAGTAATTTTTTTCCTTCTTAGTGACAGTTTGGCAGCAGATTTTTTTGTGTGTATTTGCATTTTTAAGAAAGATCTTAATAATTTAGCTATTGTGACCAACAGAGCAACATCTACCCCACATTTTTATGTGGACCTTTTTTTTTAAAGGAAAGTTTTTGTTATGGGATATTCCACTCTGAGGAGGTTCTTTCACAGTTTTTGGGGAAAACAGGCATTTCATCATTTTAGATAAGAGGTATTTACGTGCTCTTAACCTACTTGTTAACTTTGTTAACACTAGTTGGAGCTGAGCAAAGGTACTGTGAGAGGAGATAAGATTTTGGACAGACATAATTTGAATTTATTTTTTTTTCTACTTCCTAAGATAGAAAAGTCACTAACTAGCAAAAAGGGAACCCAGTGTTTCATAGTTGTGAGTTTTTGGAGAATACATATTCCAAACTACAGTCTGATTGTAAGCTCTCTCTATCAAGTGACCTGGAAGAAGAATGATTTCAAATAGGACTCTTAGCCACAACAAAACTTCAAACAAATCAAATTGGAGGCAGTTCATGCAATGGCCTGGATGTGAACAAGATGTAAAAAACCATATACCAATCAGCTCTATACCACAGATCAGTGTGGTGGTGCAGCCCCATACTTTGGGACACTCTGCAATCTCAGGATAAGCCACTATTGTGCTTTTGCTTTTGTACAAGTGCAGTGAGTTGGGATGAACAGGCACTCTCTGCCCATTCCTGGGATAACTGCTGCCTGGGTTGTGGCCTGATTTGGAACTGTACACTCTGTGTAGTAGTAGCAAAGTTCCAGAATTACCCCATCTGAATTGTGACCAGAATGGAAAGTTTTCTGATTAAAGCCATTTATCTCACTGTCTTATAAATAATGGTTGTAAGAAAAGAGCTCCATGAGCTCTCAAGGACCACAACAGGCTGTGATGACAATTATGTTGATAACACAGCAATATTTTCATTGTTGCTGAACAGTGCTAACACTAAGTTAAAAACTTTTTAGCTTCTCATACTGCCCTGTCAGCAAGGAGGTTGGAGGTGTGCAAGAAGTTGGGACCCAAACTGGCTGAAAGGATATTCCATATTATATGGAAATTTGATAACAACATCAAGCTGAGGGGTGCAGTTAATACAGTAGAAGGAGAGGACACTGTCCTAGAAAAGTGTACCCATGAGAACCTAATGAGATTCAACAAGGCTACGTGCAAGGTAGGAGCAATCCTAGGTATGTGTACAGAGTGGGAGATGAATTCAGGAGCAGCTCTACAGAGAAGGACTTGGGAGTTCTGATGGATGAAAAGCTTGAAGAGAACCAACAGCATACAATTGTAGCCCTGAAGACCAACTATATCCTGTGCTGCATCAAAAGAAGAATGGCCAGCAGAGTGAGGGAGGTGACTGTCCCTTTCTGCTCTGCTCTTGTAAGCCCCCATCTGGAGTTCTGCCTTCAGATCCAGTGATCCTCTGACCTCTGTGGATTCAAGACTCATAGAATCATTTACATTAGAAAAGATCCTTAAGAGCATCAAGAAGAACTTTTTCAGAGAGCTACCAACAAATGTCTAGTCACTATAGATGGTCACTATAGTCACTAAATTTAGACTATACATTAATCTTGTCTATATATAGTCCATATAGTCTCAGTATACTATTCTGTTCTAGTATACATGAAAGTGTAGAACAGATATGAATCATTCTGGGAATGAATGAATAAAAAAGCATGAATATTTCATTAGTTATTAGTTTTTCATGGTTTCCCAAATACAGATGTGGGACATCAGTTTATAATGTGAAAATATAGGTTTGACAAGATGGCCTAAAGGAAAAGAGAGGTTTCCCTGAAAGCTGGCAGATCCTGAGACATTGATTAAAGCCAATATGTACATAATATGTTCAGAATTCGCTATATTTGTCAAGGTAAAATGAAGGACAGGAGATCATCAGCATTGGAAAAGCCTTGACAATAGGATTTCTATGAGAAAAAAAAAACAAAAAAAACTAAGTTATTATGAACAGATACTCAAGCTTAGAAACTGTGGACTCCAGCCATCTTAGCTCAGCTCAGCTGGGTTGTCACCTTTCAGATTATTCACCAGTGTACACGTACTCTGCTGGGTTGTCACATCTCAGATTATTAATGAAAGTACATGTGCTCAATTAGATTGTCATAAACCCAGATTATTGACTGGAGTAAGTGTTCTCATCTGGATTGTCACCTCTTAGATCATTTATACAGAATCATGGAAACATAGAATTGTTTAGGCTGGAAGGGATTTCTTGAGATCATCTGGTTCAATCCTCCTGCTCAAGCAGGGTCAGCTACAATACAAGGATGCCCAGAGCCATGTCCATTAAGGTTCTGAAGATCTCAGAGGACAGAGATTGCATGACCTCTCTAGACAACCTGTTCTTGTGTTTGACCCACTAAAAACATGTTACCTTATGTTCAGATATTTTATTTTTTATCCTTCACCTTTTGCCCTGCCACAGGACGCTACTGAGAAGAGACTAGCTCCCTCACCTTTGTTCCCTCTAATCAGGTAAGTGTGCGTTCTTATTTCTCCCAGCTCCAGGCTCACAGAAACACTCAAGCTTGCTTTAAAAAGGGTGTTCTTACCATACTTAAGAGGAAAGTTTACCTGGAAGAAACCTAACTAGATTTGAATAGGGCTCCACTGATAAGTCTTGTCAGATCTGAACCAATATGCATTGTCTACATCCATTATTCTGCTGATACATGACACAGATAATCAAAGCCTTGAACTGAGATGTATATTCATATTTATAATCATTAGAAAGAAACATAGCTATTGGCAGAGAGTTTTGTTTTAACTGTCACTTATCTTCAGTGTGTTGTACATCACAGTAAATGTAAGCTCAGTAGCTGGTGTTGAATCATTTTGATCCATTGCCTTAGGTAGCTTAACAATGAGACATGCTGACATGAAAAAATACCAGATCTCTACTGAAGATGTAAAGTGTTTAGAATTACTTTTCATTCAGAAATAACATATCATTTTATAAGAGGACTTGTGGAGTAGAAATAACGTGATGGAGAATAAGACAAGCGTCTTTGAAGGTCACAGACTGTCAAAGTCAACAAATTAAATCACAATCTCCAGAAGCAAGAGCTTGCAAAATATAAACACTACAGATTTTTCTCAGAACCAGTGTTACGTAACTCCAATCTTGAGAAAACTTTCCCATCAAAATGTATCTCTTCAGACTTTTCAATCATGTTATGATATACACTGATTCAAAATGTTTAAATTAAGCAAGCTTCAGATGAATAGATAGCCTACCTGAGGAAGAAATACGTTTTTTGCTCCATTAATCTACTACGTTAGAAAGTCGGGACAAAACCTTTGTCTACATATATCGTATTACTTCTTTGTTTTCCCAAAATTTCATCTTTAGTGAAAACTGAAGGGAGATTGTGAAAATTTATGGGTTTCATTACATTATGTATTTTTTTTTATATATAGATAACAATATGAAGATTTATTTCATCTGAAATGGTATATGCTGACATTATAATTATTACAAAAAGTTTACAACTATTTTCTTTCAATAAAAAATAGGAGAGACATGTTTCAATGCAATAATTTTCTCACTAACAGTGACCTAAAATTACTTTTCTCATACTAAACTTATCAGCTAGCATTTCCATTTAAACTAATGGCTCACACCACAGCTCCACTTCTTTTAGCAAAAATGCCAATGTCAGCATAACTTCCCCTTCAAGATGCTGCAAGCAGAAGAAATTGATTGTGGAAGTATCCTTGGCTGAGGAAAAAAATATTCCTAGTGAATGAACCTCCAGTTCATTCTGGTGGATTTCATGCACTTTATGTCAACCATATCCTGGAGTGCATCAAGCATAGCATTTTTAGCCAGCTGAGGGGAGCGACTGCACTGCACTGGTGCAGCACCAGCTTGAGTACCGTGTGCAGTTTTAGGCATCACTGTACAAAAAGAACATTAAACTGTTAGAGAGTGTCCAAAGGAGTAACACAAAGATGGTGAAGGATCTAGAGGGGAAGACATGAGGAGTAGCTGAGGTCCCTTGTCTTTTCAGTCCAGAGCAGAGGAGCTGAGGAGAGGCCTCATGGCAGCTGCAGCTCCTCATAGGGAGTGGAGAGGCAGCGCTGAGCTCTGCTCTCTGTAACAGTGACAGGGCCCAAGGGAACAGCATGGACTGCATCAAGGAAGAGTCAGGTTGGGGGTTAGGTTCCATGCCCCCCACCAGAGGGTGGTGGACATGGAACAGGCTCTCCAAGGCAGTGGTTATGGCTCTGAACCTGTCAGAGTTCAAGAAATATTTGGACAACACTCTCAGACTTAGGCTCTGATGTTTTGGTGGACCTGTGTGGAGCCAGGAGTTAGAGTTGATGATCCTTATAGGTCTCTTCCCACTCAGGATATTCTATGATTCTCTGATAACATCTTTGTAAGGTGTAGCACATTAAAAAGCCAAGGGAAAGTCTAAATACCTTTATTAAAAAGCATTTTGTATTTTTAATTGGCTTTCCACCCATGAAAGATCAGTGACAGGTCCTGCTGATATTTTTGAACTTTAAAATCCTTTCTGATTTAGGCTTCACCAAGAACCCATCAGGGCTATATGGTGAATTGGAACCTAGTGCTGACAGATTAGTTTGGGAGATCAGGTGAAGAAGAGTGACAGATAATTACCTATAGAAAGGCTTCAACTATTGAATTAGTTCCCAGAGAAATTAATTGCCCATCTCAACTTCAATGTGCCTGAACAAAAATATGGAACACTTATTTTAGAAGATTTTTTTATAACAAAGCAAATACAATACAAGAAAAAAAGTCTGAGGCACAATAATTAAGTGCTTGGCATATGAATGTTATTTTGATGAGCAAATCAGAAAATGCAAAATAAATAAACAACATGCCATATGAAAGTACTCATACTTTAGGTTAGTCCAAAACAATTTTTGAGACTGCATCCGTGTATTTTTTTTTTTTTCTGAAGAATTCTAGCATTTACTTCTCTGAATTAGTTTCCTTCATATTCTACAGGGATACTACCTTTGATTAAAGAATCTAATCTTTTCCAGATTCTTCAATCAAACTCTGAAAGAATAATGTCTCTATGTTAGTTTACCTGCCCAAGGAGTAACAGGGGGAAAAAAAAGCACAGACTGCTAATCAAAGTTTTAGAATTCACCTTCAAGGTGACTACGCCAGAATAGCGTTAAGGTCATTGTGAACAAAACAGTTGATGGATGACAAGTAATAACATAGACAAGCTTTAGTTTGAAATATCAGAATAACTCAAAATGTCCACACTTTAATTACTTTTGTCAAAAAATGTATTATAGAAGCAATCACCTTACACCAGCATTGTGAAATGTCATGAAAAATTGAAAACTCAAATACCTTTTCTTAAATGATTTAACACCTTTACATTGTTGAGTGCTATGTTTCTAAGATGGTTACTGAAAATTTGTGTTAAGTGTTTCTTCGCACAATTTAATTTTGCTCTGCTTTATTAAATATTTATATTCAGTTGAGGAAGAAAATGATGAAAACTTCATTTACTTTAAAAAAAGAACAATAAAACTGGAAATGTGGTAAAAATCTCAGTACTAGAATACATAGTTTAGTCTAAAAACATTTTTTCATATGCATACTTTTTAATTTTTGTAATGCTACAATTCTTCAGCACTAACATTTGTGCCATGACACTAATCTCAGTTTTACGCAGTCATTGTCTACAGTTCTCCAAGGCTCTATAGTTACTTCCATGCATATCATCCAGAAGAAAGTAATGTTCCTCAGAAAATAATCTAGAGTGTACAGAACAGTTACATCGTCACCTGAAGCCAGTCTCCAAACAGAGACAAAAATGTACAGATTATGACAGGATGTGAGGAAGAGGATAATACAGCTCCTTATTTACTCTATGCTATTCTGACTGCAAAGAGTATAATTATACTTTGGAAACACACAAAGTAAAACTCTTGTTGCTATTAGACCAGAGCTGAAATGTTACCTGATGATTTTTTTTGACATTTTTTGGGGTCAATGTTAAGGGAAGATATAACCTGCTAAGTAGCTTCTTAAAAAAGTTTCTGCACATAATCACTGAAGTGAAATACAACATTTCTAATTGAAAAAATGGTCATAGAATCATAGAATGGTTTGGGTTGGAAGGGACCTCAAGGATCATCAAGTTCCAACCCTGATAAAGTATCCTCCGAGATTTTTTTTTTTTGAGGAATCACGTACTTATTGGATGATAAGTAAAAAGAAATCATGAATCAGAAGTTATGTAAAAAGTAGAAAACAAAGAGTAGAAATTGATTATTATCATTCAACAGGGTGAAGATTACCATATCAGCTCTTAAACAGTATTGATAAGGAATTTCAATAGTCCTCTAACAAATCCAACAAAGTGTGTTGAACACTGAATATCTGTACCAAAAAAAATTGTTTGTACATGCGGGGACATAACAATTTATTTTGGTGGACAATAGAGTTACCTCAGGAAAATGAGACAGAATTCTACTGACAGAAAATTGCCTTTCAGAAATACAAAATATTTTGCTTTCTGAACTGAGGCAATCCCATACCCCTTTGGTCCCCAACATACTAGGTGGGTAGTATATTGTCTGCTCTTTGGAGCAAGCTTATGTAGGTAGTCCATGAGGAAACTTGTGTAAGAAATTTAGCAGGAAAGGCAGGAAAATGGCATGGTTGAGCCATGTCTCAGATCTATGTACAAACTGAGGGGAGAACTCATAGAGAGCAGCCCTATGGAGAAGGACTTGGAGGTTCTGGTGGATGAAAAGCTCAACATGAGTCAGTAGAGTGTACTTGCGGCCCAGAAGGCCAACTGTATATTGGGTTGCATCAAAAGAGGGATGGAGAGTAGGGAAGGAGATGTGACAGTCCACTACTACTCTGTCTTCATGAGGCCCTCAGGCATGGGGCCCCCAAAACAAGTTGGAGTGGATCCTGAGGAGGGCCATGAGCACCTCTCCTTTGAAGACAGGCTGAGGGAGCTGGGCTTGATCAACCTAGAGAAGAAAAAACTGGGGAGAACTCATTGGTCTTCCAGTATTTAAAAGGAGCTTATAAACAAAATGGAGATAAACTTATTATGCAGGCAGACTACACAGGGAAAGGGGGAATGGCTTTAAACTAAAAGAGGAGAGATTTAGTTTAGATAATAGGAAGAAATTTTTTACTTATACAGTGGTGAGGCACAGGAGCAGGTTGCCCAGAGGGGCTTTGGATGCCCCATTCCTAGAGGTGTTCAAGGCCACGTTGGATGGGGCCCTGGGAGTTCGTGACCCTGCTCATGGCAGGCAGTTGGAACTAGATGACCTTTTGAAGCCCTTTCAAACCCAAGACATTCTATTATATTATAAACTGGATGAATAGAAGATACACAAGAAGTGCATGTCCTGTATGTTTGGCTTCTCCAGAAACTTCTCTTTCGAAGAATAGTCAGCATTCTTTTTTTTTTTCAGTTTTTAAATAGTTGTTATGTTTTTATCTTTCATTAGATACATGCTTTGGTTTTTTTTAATATAATATAGTTTAAGAATTTCTTACTTTTGCTGTTTCATTTTTAATGATTAACACTCTGAATGTCTATATGATGTAATTTAATTTGTTGTTAATACACAGAAATGGAAAAATGATACTCCTTTTGGTTTTGTATTATACCATGAAACTGAGTCTTGAGAAAGACTCCTCTTGAGAAAGAACCAAAAATGTATTGTAAAGGTTTTGTATATTTCAGATGATCAGAGGCACCAAGCTATTAGATAGATTACCACAGTCTCCTTCCTAGGAGCTATGTTATGGCATCACATTTGGGAAAAAAAAAAGGCACATAAGGTGTTTGTAATCACTTCATGGTTATTGTTTAATGCCTCAAAGCTATCTTCATGTATATGAGTGGAAGATAAAAAGTTGGAGAGTAAAAGAGGATATTCAGAGACACTGACGAGGCTTCTGCACTCTTCTGAGAAAATCCGACTGTATGCATAATTACACGCACATGCATAAGTCACAAATGCACACAAGCATCCTTAAATGGAAATATGGCCATGTATTTAAAAAAAACACCTCTGGTTTATACTCACAATAGTATTAATCTCTATGCCAAAAAGAGATTTTTGTGATATTCCAGCAATATATATATATTTCTTGTCTTTTTAATGTGGAGATGGAAGGTAATGTTAAATGAAAATGATACCCTTGACGTAACTGCTTCTATTTTACTAAAAACACGTGATCAGAATGAATTAAGTCTTGAAGTGAAATAAGCAACAACTTTTGATACTACATATTAATGTGCTGCCTATAGGATGGAGTCTGTGTCTTTTTTTTTTTTCTGTATGAATACTTCTCCTTCACAATCTTTTGCAAACACTGAAAAATAATATTTTTCTAGAAGACCTTTTGATTTTTGCTCACTCTAGAATTTTAAAATGTGTTCATAATGTCTCTTTTCTGTTTTATACATGCCAAAGCTGTTTTTCCTCAATCATATTTCTACTATGTCCCTTAAAGACTAATAAAAATCATGCACCTTTCAGTTAAACATATTATTGTTTCTACTTAGTTTCACTTCAAAGTAAAGTTTTTAATAGGGAAAAATTAAATAGAAAGAGTCTGAAAATTTTTTCTAATCGTTTTCTCACGTACCTCTATATGAATATCTGTACAAGTGTAAAGTGAAAAGATGAAATTTCTAAATTTTCACTCTTGAAAAATACAATCTGGGATCAGAAAAGCAACTTACATTAATTTGTACAGCCTTATTTGCACTTCAGCATAGCAAAAGAAATGTATTCACTTAACAGCTGCCATTTTAACACTTATTTAGTTTAGAATTTCCCTTCAAAGGTTATCTCAACACACTTATCAACATCCAATAGACAGTTGCACAAGTGTAATTTTGTAATTGGAAATCATTTTCTCAGAGCCCTGAGCTGCCATAGCAGTCTGGTAGTTGATTCTATTTATTAAAGCATCTGTAATGACGAATACTGTATTCCCACCCAACAAACTGGATTCATTAGTGTGTTGTTAAACACTGTGGTTTTTAAGAATGGATAAGAAGCTGCAAGAACAAAGTACTTTCCCAGTTCTTTGCTTCATTAAACCATCTGAAGGACTTCTCTGAAGGGCACAGCCTTGAATGTGCCGGTTATCTCAACTAAAACTCTGCATTGAAGAACCTGCTTCACTGGGAGAGTCCCCTCTGTGCCTGTGCGTGAATGATAAAAAAAAAGAACAAAAGATTCATCTCATTCAGATACTAGGAATTCACTGAATCCAGGCTCTGTACGGAAACAGCTTAGGATGCTTGAAACACAACAGAACAGTGAGAAAATAATTTACTCTACTGTTACAAAGTTGGAGGGCGAAAGCTCTCCCGAGTGAGGGAGGATTGCTTTGAAAGCTGATGAATCAAGTTAATTAGCAGTGTATATATCACAGATTATGAAATAGGCCTTCAGGATTTAAAGGCATCAGTCCAATACCTACAAACATGCAGAAAGTATTTTACATTTTCTTCTATTATAATACTTATTAATGGAATGAAATGAAATGAAATGAAATGAAATGAAATGAAATGAAATGAAATGGGGATCTGAGTGACAGCATAATAACCTCTAGAAGTAAATCCCCATACAGAAGTCTTTTACTTTAATAAACTATTATTACTGTATTTTTTTTTCTTTTATTTTTTTCCCAAGACGATGCAAAGCTTTCTGCAAGTAGGAAAAGTACACAGTCAGATTTACAAATAATATTCTTGACAAGTTCATCAACAAGGCAGTGCAGCTAATAAACCCCTTTGATCTAGTCAGCATTGTAGAAGAGTGAATGACAAACATGCATAAGTTTCAGCATTAGTTACATGCATTGCAGATGTGAATAGTGTACTTCCTGGAGTGTTCTTTCCTCAACCTTCAGTGTATGTGATTCTAACTGTATGGGATACATTGGTAATTAATGGAAATGATGACACCAATCTGAGTGGTGCAATTGACACGCTAGAGGGAAAGGATGCCATCCAGAGGGACCTGGACAGGCTTGAGAGGTGGGCCCATGCCAACCTCATGAAGTTCAACAAGGCCAAGTGCAAGGTCCTGCACCTGGGTCGGGGCAATCTCAAGCACAAACACAGGCTAGGCAGAGAATGGCTTGAGAGCAGCCCTGAGGAGAAGGATTTGGGGGTAGAGGTTGATGAAAGACTCAACATGAGCAAGCAGTATGTGTTTGCAACCCAGAAGGCCAACTGTATCCTGGGTTGCACCAAGAGAAGCGTGACCAGGAGGTCAAGGGAGGTGATTCTGCCCCTCCACTCTGCTCTCGTGAGACCCCACCTGGAGTACTGTGACCAGTTCTGGCTTCCCAGTCCTAGAAGGACATTGAGATGTTGGAGCAGGTCCAGAGGAGTGCCATGAAGGTGATCAGAGGGCTTGAGCACCTCCCCAGCCCAGAGAAGAGAAGGCTCTGGAGGGACCTTGTAGAGACCTTCCAGTACCTGAGGGGGGCCTACAGGAAAGCTAGGGAGGGCAATTTTATAAGGGCATGTAGCAACAGGATGCGAGGAAATGGCTCTAAACTGGCAGAGGGTAGATTTAGACTAGATATTAGGAAGAAATTCTTCTCACCCACTATGAGGGTGGTGAGACACAGGAACAAGTTGCCTAGAGAAGTTGTGAATGCCCCCTCCCTGGAGGTGTTCAAGGCCAGGCTGGATGGGGTTTTGAGAAATCTGGTCTAGAGGAAGATGTCCCTGCCTATAGGAGGGGGGTCGGAACTAGATGATCTTAAAGGTCCCTTGCAACTGAAATCATTCCATGATTCTAGGATTCTACAAAATGATTATTGACATGTTTTCTGTACAAGCAACTCTAAAAATTCCCCTTCTACTGTTAATATAAGTTTTCGTCACAGGAATTTGTGATGGACCTGAATTATAAAAGGGTATTTTATTAGTAAAATTTTTGTCTGATTTCATACGGAAATGAAGCTTACATTCATATTTAATTGCATGAAATCTTTTTGCTTCTTGACCCAAGAGCTTTTAAAATGAGGTCTTTTCAGTCAAATTTAACAAAGGAATAGAAGTATTAATCATTAATTCAGCCGAGTTTTCTGCAAATGCAACTACAACAGCTGAGGGAAAAGCAGACACCTAAGAGTCTATATCAGATCAGGAAACAGAAGAGAGCCCTTACAAATGCTCTCACAAAGGGAAAATTTTTAATCAGTGCTAGCGCTTTTTTATGCATCACAGTTAGTTATCCATGAAACAGGAAGGTGTAGAAAACCAGGCTTCATTAGTTCCAGTGCTTATAGTTTTCTTGCATAGATTTTTAAGGAAATAAATACATTTCCTCTAAATGGTGCCTCTTGATTCCCTTACCATCACCTTTCATATTCTGTTTTTCATTAACAGATCTCACTACAGTTTAGAAGGAAAGTGTCTTCATCACCACATGAAAATGTTTGACGAATAATTGTAGTTTATAACTTGTTCCCAGAAGATAAGAAAATAAACACATTCAAAAAAATTTTATTTTTTGGCATCATTTGAAAACTAATTTAGAAACAAAGTTATTATACCTGACAGAACTGAAGTTGTGCCTGGAAATCAATTTCTTCAACACATACCTTGAACAGAGAGGACCTTGTTAGGTCATAGGGAACAGAGAATTTTCCTGGGAAGAAAAACAGAGAGCTCCAAGTTACTTGCTTTGTAAATCTGCACGAAGACATTTCAGAAGCAATAGTTCAGTCTATAGACATTTTCTATTTTTAAATTTCTATCAAAGAATCAGAAGTCTCTACAGAGAAAAAGATTCTTTTACAGTGCATGTAAACATCAACACTTTTCAAATATCACAGTCTTTAGATACAACTAGAAAGAAATCAAATATCTCTATATGTTTGTATACTTGATAAAATAGAAATATCTGAGCTAGCCATGACACCGAAATAAATATATTAAGTCAAGAAAACACTTTGTTCTGGATATTATTCATTTCTGATTTTGGCTTAAAGTATATGGATCAAATAATTAAAAAAACACATGTATGTTTTTAACTTACTAGGGTGAAATGATGATATGTAATGACGATGAAGAAAAAAACATGAAGTTGTATCATCTCTGAAACGTCCACAAACTAATACCTTGGATAGTGGTAATAGGACCTGGCCTGCATTGTTATCACAGGAAATTCTCCATATGAGGTTGTCTTTGTATTTTGAATAGACTGAGTCACATATAATAAGTATTTATCTAAATGCATATCTGAATGGGTTGTTGATTTTGATCTACTCATATTTTTAACAGTGAAATTTTAGTTTCATCATGACCAGAAATAAAAATTCACATTCAACAGTTCAACATTTCATTTAACATGTATATTATATTATGAGTACAGAATATTCGGAGTATATGCATAATGTTATATGAGTATATGTTATATTAGAATTATATTATTACTATGTACATAAGATTTGTTATAAAACAATATTCTTTCTTGAAAGTAAGCAGAAGTCCTGAGGTCTCTGAAAATCATCTCCTCAGTATGTCAAACTAATATATTTCCTTTTCTTATATTTCTGACAACAATCACTAAACAGCAAAAAGCAGAAACATTAGGAATTGGCACATAAAACTGAAAATACATATACAGAAAGTTGTAAATAATTTCAAGTGCAAGCTTGATTAACACCAAGATATTACTTCAGCCAAATAATACATTGGACAGTTACAGGACTGGGCACAAAAAGTTGACAGAAAAGACTTTGCCTTTGGGGTGAAGTATGGTGTTTCACAAAATTTGCCTTCTGATATATGATGTTTAGACTCACCACTGATCATTTCATCCAGCCCACAAACATGATTTATACTGTGCTCTTCATCACCATTTGTTAGACTAATGCTTGCCATATCTCTAAGATCTTTCACCTTCTGAGTGATCTTTCACAGGTGAATGAGATGAGTAATATAACTTACTGTGTCTAGAAAATAATACTGTAATAAATTACAGACCCTACAGCATGTTCCATAAAAAAAAGATAAGGTTATAGACAAGTAAGTATTGGAATACACACCAGCAGGCAAGTGAATACAGTGAAAAAGAAACACTCTTCTTCTTATCCTTTTCTGCAACAGATCCAGACTGGGAGTAATTCCATGTTTGACCTGAAAGCTGATAATTCCTACAGAGAAATCGGTACTAGAAGTCCATAAATGAGTTACTACCAAAGAATGCAGCAGACATAGTTATTAGTGCTAAATATTAAGAGAATAAATGAGGACACAAATTTCACATATTTCATAAGATAATCTAGAGCTTCATAATTCTTGACCTTTTTTCCTATGTCAGCTCTGCTACTTGTGTGGTCAGCCAGGTAAAACAACAGATCCAGATGGAAATAAACTCCAGCAAACATATCTGTCTACCTCTGTGTTTGTGTGCATAGAAGTTTTCCACTGGATCAAACACCTGTTAAGGTAACAGTGTAGTTGCATGAATGCTAGCAGTAATATATGAAATGAAGTGGGAAGGCATAACCAAAGGCAGGAAGGTGAGACTTCTTGCTCTTAAGCTGACTTAAATCAACTGTGAAATTGCATCTCCCTTATAGGCCTTCACTGGCTGAATTAAGTTCAGTGTGAAAGATGAAGTTAGATTACATAGACGTACGTAAAAGTCAGGTAGCGCAAGATGCGGAATGTTTATATTTTCATCCTCACATGTACAGATTTTGAAGAAAGTTCTTAACTCTTTTATAGTATTGTGTTTTAAAGGCATTGATAGCTCAGCCAAGAAGGCATGTTATAGAGCACCAGAAATCCTCAAAATCCTCCTATGATTAAAAAAATAAAAAGCAGTAAAGGCAATTGCTATATTTCTGTTAGTTGAAGCTGTACTCAAATTCACCAGAAAATCATGGGTAGTACAAAATAATGAGTTCTGTGCATTTCATATCACTCCTCAATTTTCTGCTAATAATATCTGTTTTGACATCTTTATGGAGGACAGCAACTTGTAAAGCACTCAAGTTGGAAGAGAAAGCTCAAAGGGGAAGATATGTGAAGAGTGTTCTTTAAAATATGCAAAGAAAAATGAGGTAAAACTGGGAGAGTTTTAAAAAGTCAAAGGAAGACAAGAAAGAGATGAAAAGGGAAATGGAACAGGAACATACTGGAAGATAAGATGAGGATATCCCCCATGGGATACCTTTGCATTTCGGAGGGCAGACTTTGAATTATTCAGGAGACTGGTAGGGAGGGTCCCTTGGGATTCAGTCCTGGAGGGTAAAGGGGTCCAGGAAGGCTGGTTGCTCCTCAAGAAGGAAGTCCTGAAGGTGCAGGAACAGGCTGTCCCCCTGAGCCACAAGATGAGCCAGCATGGAAGGAGACTGGCATGGATGAACAGGGAGCTTTTCCTGAGGCTCCAGGAGTAAAAGAGAATCTACCTCCTGTGGAAGAAGGGACAGGCAACTCGGAAAGACTACAAAGAGGTTGTCAGGATGTGCAGGGAGAAAATTAGAAAGGCAAAGGCTCAGCTCGAACTAAGTTTGGCTGCTGGGATTAAAGGGAACAGGAAACTCTTCTACAAATATATTAACAGTAAGAAGAGCACCAAGGAGAATCTCCATTCCTTACTGGATGCGGCTGGGAATGTGGCCACTGAGGACAATGAAAAGGCTGAGGTTCTCAATGCCTTCTTTACTTCTGTCTTTAAAAGCCAGACCAGTTGTCCTCAGAGCACTCTACTCTCTGACCTGGAAGTCTCGGATGGGGAGCGGAATAAACCCCCCATGATTCAGGAGGAAACGGTCAGAGACCTACTACTCCACCTGGACTGCCACAAGTCCATGGGGCCGGATGAGAAGCTGACAGCCTGTGGCTTGGACAGGTACACTGTTTGCTGGGTAAGGAGCTGGCTGGAGGGCCAGGCCCAGAGGGTAGTGGTGAATGGAGTTAAAGCAAGCTGGCGACCGGTCACGAGTGGTGTTCCCCAGGGGTTGGTGCTGAGGCCTGTCCTCTTCAATATCTTCATTGACAATCTGGATGAGGGCATTGAGAGCACCCTCAGTAAGTTTGCAGACAACACCAAGCTGGCAGGAAGTGTCAATCTGCCTGGGGGTAGAGAGGCCCTACAGAGAGATCTGGACAGGCTGGATCTCTGAGCTGAAGCCAATGGAATGAGGTTCAACAAGACCAAGAGCCGGGTCCTGCACTTTGGCTGCAACAACCCCAGGCAATACTACAGGCTTGGTGCAGTGGCTGGAAGGTTGTGTGGAGGAAACGGACCTGGGGGTGTTGGTTGATGCTCGGCTGAGCGTGAGCCAGCAGTGTGCCCAGGTGGCCAAGAAGGCCAATGGCATCCTGGCTTGTATCAGAAATAGTGTTGCCAGTAGGAGTAGGGAAATCATTGTCCCTCTTTACTCAGCACTGGTGAGGCCCCACCTCGAGTACTGTGTCCAGTTTTGGGCCCCTCTCTGGAGGAAAGACATTGAGGCCCTGGAGCGTGTTCAGAGGAGGGCAACGAAGCTGGTGAGGGATCTGGAGCACAGGCCTTATGAGGAGCGGCTGAGGAAGCTGGGATTGTCTGGAGAAGAGGAGGCTCAGGGGAGACCTTATCACTCTCTACAACTACCTGAAGGGAGGTTGTAGTGAGCTGGGGGTCAGCCTCTTCTCTCTTGTAACTAGTGACAGGACGAGGGGGAATGTCAAGTTGCACCAGGGGAGACTTAGGCTGGACATTAGGAAATACTACTTTTCTGAAAGAGTGGTCAGGCGCTGGAATGGGCTGCCCAGGGAGGTGGTTGAGTCACCGTCCCTGGAGGTGTTCAAGAAACATTTAGACCGTGTTGAGAGACATAGTTTAGTGGGGTTATTGGTGGTAGGTGGATGGTTGGACTGGATGATCTTGTAGGTCTTTTCCAACCTAGCTAATTCTATGATTCTATGATTCTATGATTCTATGGTATTTAATACTTGTGCCTGAAATGCCATATTCACATGGGCATGCTTGCCATATCCTTACTGAGTAGATATTTGACATTTTGGGTGAAATATTTTATGAATATTCTTCTGAACAACATCCAAGTAGCCTGAATGTGTCAGAAAAGAAAAGTGAAGTGTTTTGGTGGGAAGGGAATTTTGCATATCCTGTATCAGGACCTGCAGGTGTATCACAGTGCATGCCATCCAGGAACACAATCATCACTCTCTCGTTACCTGAGTGGCAACGATTTTTTTAAGAGAACATTTACAATGGTGAGTCTCTCCACATTCAGAAATTACACTCAATAATTAGGCAAATTGCTCACGTGAGAGATCTAAAAATACACACCTATAAAACTGAACTGCAA
The DNA here is from genome assembly GCF_002078875.1 of Numida meleagris. Taxonomy (NCBI): domain Eukaryota; kingdom Metazoa; phylum Chordata; class Aves; order Galliformes; family Numididae; genus Numida; species Numida meleagris. The sequence continues at coordinate 138,539,699 of NC_034409.1, read as the reverse complement.
GTACCAAAACAACTGAATTTTTCATGTTTTATTAAAGTGTCTTTCTTTTTCACTGAGGCTAAAATACAAATGGAATTTGCTTTGTGATTATGATTCTGGATTTAAACTTTTGACCTGTAGCAGAATTTTGCAGACTAGAATGAACACAATTTCTAAGTCCTCTAAACAGCATTGTGAGATGGTGATATTTTTCATGTTCTTATTAAGTTTATGTACTTGATAAATTATTCTGATAAAATACACATTTTACTGGCTCAAGTCCAAATTAAGAGCCTTGGTTTCTGGGATGGGTTTCGTCCCCCTGAATTTTAGCCATTCAAGGGCAAAACTTCTAAGCTGAGATGATGCATTGGCTTCCCGTCTAGCTAATGGAGACAAATAAGTGTTTCCAGAAAATTCATCCTGCTTAGCTTAGAATGAAATTAAGTGCTTTTCTGGAGGGCCTACCTTTCACCACTGACGGTGGAAACTAAATGCCAGCAGTTTAGTCAACTAATGCTAGTTGCAGTGAGTTCCACTTTTAAAACGTGATTCAGTCAATTAACTACACATCAAAATCCAGACAGCAGATATTGCAAAATCTGGCTAAACATTTTATTAATTCTTGAGGCATCTTATTTATAGAGGCAAGGAACTACTGTAAGTGTGCATACATTTGTAACTTTTTCTAAGATAGGAATTAGGAAACAAGATACCATTCTGCCTGAGTGCCCTATCTGGCTTTTCTGGGAATGATTAATGTGCGTGTGTGTGTGAATGAGGTTCATGCAGCTGAGGTGTTTGCAGTTGCCACATCACCAGAAAAAAGCTGATTTATGCTCAGTTTAAGTTTCATTGGGTGACAATAGTCACTTGGAAATTGGGAAAGAGAAGCTCTCAAGGCTGACCTTTCCATGCTTCAGAAAATAACCTTAACAGACAGGCTCTAGGCTAATACAGGTAGAGGCAGGAGGACTTTTTTTAATCAGTTCTCTAATCTTTTCATGATGTCCTATTAACTGTACAAAAAATTAATTCACTAACAGTAACTTAAATAATTTTTACAGAGTAACAAGATGGTAATCTAACAAACATCTCTAGAACATATTTAATGTTATTTGTAGGAAGAATTCCAAAATAAGATATGAGAAAATTGTTGTACTTCTTGTTCAATAGACCACTGAAAACTACAGAGTGAATGTCTGTATCTAGGATCTCTTGTTCCCAAAACAAACCACTCTCTTTGATCTCTTATTATATGGGAATGATAAGGTACTCTTTACTCTTCTTTTTTTTTTTTCCCCACTTGCCAAAATGTTGACAGATTGAGTCAATTAATTCTTGTTTAAACAATTCTTCCCATAGAAAAAGCTCTATTACAGGTTTCCTCTTTCTGTTCAGCAATAAAAACACTGTTATCACTGCTTTACCTTATGATAAAAAACAGAGAAACCAAATAACCCCAAAGGATACACTTTACAATCATAGAAACAGAACTAAAACAAAGAACCTGTTTTAGTTTGATTTAAAAAAGCACACATAACAAAAACAAACAAAAAAATCCCACAAAAATATTAAAATCAAGCCCATCAAATGTAGATCTTAGGCTTGCTAGCAAATGAAAAAAAGTGAATACAGTCCAATCAAACAAGTCAAATATCTCCAGTCTTCCTGTCTTCAGGTCCTAGCAACACAAACTTGTAAAAACATTCCTCTTCCAAATCATTAGCAGTGGAGATAATTGTAGGGACATGAGTCTGAATTCCTCGTGGTGAACAGCAGTCTTAGAACTGCTGTTCTGTTTACTTTCTTGGCTGCGGGGTTAATGATATAGACAGCTGAACAATTGGAAGGGAATTGAACTGTATATTGCAAGGTTTTTCTCAAATGCCAGGAGGATAGATGACCCTGCTGTGCTTTCATTTTCTATCTGCCCAAAATTATTTTTCCTGAAAACCTCCTACTGATCTTATACTTGCAATAGCTTAAAACTGTACAGCTTCCTTTCTTTGTGGAGGTGTCTTTGAGGAGTTATTTCCCAACCAATTTTTGATATAGTATTAACTTGATGTTGTGAAGGTTTGTATCCCAACTTCTCTCAAAATATTGAAACAATTTATAACATGGAAAAGACACATGAAAATTAGGAGAAAGCAAAAAATAATTTAAACTTACTGACATTGTCACATCAGGTCATTTTTCCTTCTTACTAACACCAGAACAGACTCACACATACAGGAAGTCTGGGATGAAAAACAGAAAAACCTGAAAATGCACTCAAGGGTTCACAGAAAGCCTCCTTCTGAACAGTCTTCTTAATTCCTTGTTACATTTCATGGCTCAGAGGACATGATACACCAGAGCAGAGAGAAAAAATACACAAATAATCCAAGACGGAAATGTTGTGCATATGGGTCCCTTCAGGGAAAAAATATGTTCAGTGTTATTTTTCCATTATATTGTTTTATATGTACTATTAGATCAGGAGCTTCACTCCTTCAAACAGTTTCAAAAATTCTCTTCCCTCCTCTTCCCCAAAAAAGCTGTGAAAACCTCAGAATTAAGTTTAATGGCTTTTAACCACTTCTTGTAACAGTCAGGGATTAAATATCTCTCTGTGTTCCTAAACCTGTAAAAAGTCTATCAGGTAGACTATACAAGTTTCTTGGCAACATAAGCCAAACAAGGATAATGTCTAAATCTCAATGGATAATAAATGTCTGGGGAACTGGGTATGTGTATTCCCACATTATAAGGGAGTGGAGGAATTGTGGGGGAAAGAGAATGCCCACTAAATCTCTTCTTGAAAGCCAATCCAAGATTTTGGATGATTACAACTTAATTAACTCATTTAAATTTAAAAATACATATCCTGATGTTGGAGGGAGTCCAATCCTTTGGCTGTGCCTTACATCTTCAGAAAAGTGATCTGTAGTTATATAAATTGTGTAACAATGAGATTTTGTAACTGAAAATAGAGATATGCTGTACAAAACATGAACAATTATAAATTTTAAATTGTTTCCTCATTCCATGTTTGGCTACAAAGCAAACAACAGTCAGAGAAACAGACTGAGAGTATTGTTGTTAAATATTGCTCTGGTTTTTCCCTGTTGCTATTAACTATTGTTAGATATCATGTCATTTCTAAATTTTTTAGATTTGATTTAGTATTATGTTTATTTTTTACATTAGAAACGTTGCACAAATATGGACCTGAGTCTGGTCAGCCTAGTATATTGTCCCCATCAATGGCCAGTAGTAGGGAAAAATGTGTTGAAAAATAATAAATACAGAATATCTCTTCCCTTGTGTATTTTTACGCACTCATTCTTAGTTGGGAAGTTCTTGCATCCTGACTTCCATCACAATCTCATGGAATGAATTCAACAGCTTAATTGCGTACCCTGGAGAAAAGTTTCCCCTTTGAGTTAACCTCCTCGTGATGATAGCAGCAGGTTCACTTCTAGTTAACTGGGAAGAGCACTGAGTATGTAGATGTTTCTTTGTCAAATTTTCCTTGCCACGTGTGATTTAACTGCTATCTGCACCATCACTTCCGTATTGATTTTATTTGTTGTTATTAGCACAGGACACTTACTCTTCTTATCCTCTGCCAACATGCTGTCTCCATTATCTGTATCTTTTCAAGTTTCTCTGTAACTTTCTGAAAGAAAGCAACAAGAATTTCATGCAGTATTCATTGATGGGAACTTACAGATTTATACAATAGCGGTATGATAAAAACACTTATGCGTTGTATCCAGTTCCTTCTTTAATATTTATGCTTTTTATGTTCTGTCATTTTTTCCTGATTCCTCCTGACTACTGGATTGATATTTTTGGAAGTGATACGCTGAGGTGTTATTTTCTGTTTCTGAGTAGTAATAATATATTTAGAGCTTGTAATTGCACAAATGTTTTTTATGGCTATACATTAAAACACAAAACACTTTCTACTGACTGAAATTGTGTTTCAGGTATTACGTTGCCATTTACTTCCCCATATGGTGAAATATTCTTGGACATTTTACTGTAAATTGTATAGTCAAATTTTGGAATGATTTTTTGTCATCTGCAACTTTCTACACTGCGCTGTTTTTTTCCATATCATTTATGATTATTTTAGGCAGTAGATATGCCAGGCCAGATTTGGGATGAAGCTGCTCCGAACTGCCATCATTGTGGAAACTGTCTGTCTATTCCTCAATTTTTGTATTTCCCCTTTATAAATCTCTTGCCAGTTTGTGCTCTTTTTCCTAGACTTTTTTTTTAGAAGCCTTTGATAGCCTTTCCTGTGTAACATACTCTAAGGAACCTGCTTTAGGAGTGGGGTTGGTTAGACTAGGTGATCTCCAGAGGTCCCTTCCAACTCTAGGATTCTGTGATTTTGATTCTGTGATTCTGTGAACTCTTCAGCAAATAATCATAACGTATCTTATCCAAAGGTATAAATCCTAGAACTGATCAGATGAGTCAATCATTAAAAATCCCATTTTTTTTCCACTAACTTAAAAAGAGAGCTTAGATGTTGACTTTAAACGTAAAAGCCTATAGATACAGAGGGATAGAGACGTATTCCACCTTGCTAATCTACACACAGTTTGAATGGGGAGATTATATATTTGAGGTGTATCTAATGCCATAGCTATCAGTTATCTTCTTGTTGCTTAGAATGAATACATAGATAAGAAAAAATGCAAGTGTATGAAGTTTGTCTAAGATTAACTAAAATCTTCTGGAAGTTCACAGTCCTCTTGAGAATGTGGGAGGGAGAGCAGTGGAAGAACAAAAATTCAGGCTCATTTGACTATACTCTGCTTATAGACCTGTCAAGAGTGTGTTTCCAGCATTATCACTTCTGGATAAACATCTCACTCTAAAAGAGAGCAGGTTTTTTAAATTGTTTTCTTGTTTTGTTGTTGTTGTTTTTGTTGCTGTTGTTTCCTAGGGGCAGTGGAAGGTATTTGTTTTTTGACTCAAAAAATATTGTTTTAAAGTCCCTTAAGGTTAGCATATGCATGGAAAAGAGTATGTAGCACCCTACATAGACTACTTAATGTAGAAAATGTTGTAAACAGTACTGGAGGGAAAGGTTTCAGAAGTGCATTTAATTGCATTTTCCACTTCTTGTAACAGCAAGGGATTAAATTGAGACAAAATGTAATGGAACCAGCTATTCCTATCTGCTAAAGAAAGACAGGAAGCTAACTGAAAATTGTGTTTATTAACTTGTTAGGGAGGAAAAAAGTCTGCCCAAAATTAATGAATTTATAAGCCTATTACTTTTCGTGACTAATGAAGAATACTTCAGCTAGAATCTAAATGAAGTTAAGAAATGAGGATTGGAACCCTCTGCATTTATTTGCAAATTTTTAATTCTCATAACCCGATTAAGTTAACTAAGGACATTGCAGCATCCATCTGAAATAAGAAACAATGCTCAATTAGATATTATATGTAGGTCACTTTGATAGTAATACCTTCTATTTATTTCTACAGAAGCTAAAACAGATAACAAAGAACACAGTAACACTATGTGGTAAATTCTCAGCTACAAAACACTACTTTTCACTATAGTCACACAGTGCTCATAAAAATCTGCACCAGTGGAGATGACCTCCTGTTTCACAGCTGCTATGATGCCATTTCTGTCAGGAAAACATTGCCCATGTAGTTCATTTTTCATCAGCCCAAACAGATGGAAGTCAAAAGGTACCAAATCCAGACTATATGGTGAGTACGGGAGGGCAGTCCAGCCAAGACTGGCAATGTGCTCCCCAGTCTTCCAACTGATACAGGGCCTGGTGTTACCATGTTGCAAAATAAAGGTTGCCTTCTCCTCTGACCTGGCTGGACATTGGAGCTGACAGCTTAGTCAACATACCAAGACAGTGGACAGAGTTGATGTTTGTCTTGTTTCCCAAAACCAAGAAAGATCACCCCTTTCCTATTTCAAAAGACAGTGCACATGACTTTACCCATTGAGGGGTGTGTCTTAAACTTTATCTTGGATGGGGAATTCACATGTTGCCACTCCATGAACTGCTGTTTTAACTTTGGCTCATAGCGGTGACACCATGGCTCATTACCAGTAGTGATGCAACCCAGGAAACTGTCACCTTCATCCTCCTATAGGTTCAATATGTCCTGACAAATTTGCATACAGTGTTCTTCCTGTTTCTGTGTGGGCGTTCGTGGGACTCACCTGGAGAACACTTTGCAAAATTCCAATATTGCCACCACTGTTTCCAACACATTTAAGCTGATATTCAGCTCTGTACACAGTTACCTGGTTGTAATTTGCTGATTCATGCAGATGAGCTGCTTGAGACACTCTTCATTTTGTGGTATGACATCTGTGCATGGCTGTCCAGAACGTAACTTGTCTTTCACAACACTGTCACCACTACTGTCACCAGCCACCACTTCACTGTGCTCACATCTACCATTTGCTCTCTACAAAGGTTCAGCAATCATTGATGAATGTCAATGGGTGACATTTTTTTTGCCTGGAGAAATTCAGTGACACACCTTTGCTTCATATGCACTTCCATGTTAGACGCCATTTTGTCAGACTGCCCCTCTGCTGCCATGTGTCGCAATCTTAGACAAATAAAATGTAACAGAATATTGTTGGGAAAGTTCATCCTCTACTGCCATACCACCAACAACTGTCTCTGATGTCGTGGGCCAACGCAACGAAACAGGAGGCATTACTTTTGGACCAGCCCTCATACATTACTCAGAGTTGCAAAAGGCTGTATGTATTACTCAATATTCATACCTGTTCATGAGAAATATCTTTCTTCTCCATTGTTCTAATACTTCCCTATTACTGTGGTTTAACACAGCAGGTGGTATGGTCATTTGCTCACTCCCCTCTCTTCCCATTGGGATGGGGGAGAGAATCGAAAAAAAAAAAAAAAAAAAAAAAGCAGAACTTGGAAAAGGATAATGATTATCTCAAATATATATATATGCATATAACAAATGAGGCACAAGCAATTGCTCACCAACCCCCTTCTGATGCTCAGCTAATCCCTGTGCAGCAGAAGAGAATGAGATGAACTCCCTCTCCCCTTCAAAACTCCTTCCACATGATGTCCTGTGGCATGGAATATCCCTTTAGCCAGTTTAAGTCAACTATCCCTATTCTGTTCCCACCCAGCTCCTTGGGCCCTTCGCTGAGAACTACCTTGACTCTGTACAACACTGTTTAGTAGCAACTATAAAGACTGGTGTGCTTTCAGCATTGTTTTTCTCCTAGAACCAAAACATAGTATCATACCGGACTCTCTGAAGAAAACAATTCCTTCCCTGCTGAAACTAAGGCAATTAGCTTTATATTTGCCAGAATGCAGATTCTTGGAAGCTATTTCTGGAAGTTTTTTTTCTACAAATTATAGTACTGTAAAATTTTTATTTACGATGCTATTTTTTCCAGAGAAAAAAAATCTTTACTGGGATAAAAATCAAAGGAACAAAATGTGACTCTTCAGGTAAATTGTGACCATGATTGTATCCCTGTCTTCAGTGCGGATCAGTGGACAGTGCATGTTTTGAGGTAAGCAGTGACATCCTCCACTGTGAAAGCAAAGACATAGGAAAGACAAAAAGACAGACAGATAGAAAGAAAGAGAGGGAGAAAGAGAATGAGCAGAAGAAAGAAAGAGAAAGAAAGAAAAAGAAAGAAAGGTAAAAAAAATGTAAAAAGAAAGAAAGAGGTAAAGAAAGGCAGGAAAAAAGAACGAGCAATTACTTATTGCCTCAAGGAACAGATGTTCTAAATACTTTTACTTGATATGATCTTCCTGCATTTCAAGGAACAATTATTTGGGATTCTGTATTTCCATATATAATTTCTTCAGAGGTGGAACACTTGAGTACATGTCTAATTAGAGCAATTAATAAGTACAATTTTAACTCAATTGTAGGCCCATATCTCAAGATATTGGAAATAATAATAGGCTTGAAGTATTCTGTTGTCTTCAGGCCTGAGCTGTCATATTAATATTAGGATGGACATCTTGAACAAAGCTAAAATTCCAGCCAGTCCAACATTCAGCCTATGACTGTCAGTGACAGCAGAAAGAATAAGGTAACAATGTGATATGCTCCTTTCCTATACCTTGTTCTTTTCTGGTAATTTGTTGCTGAAGGACTTTTCAAGACAGATGGGTCTTGATAGACATTGGTATGATCTTGGTTTTTTGAGGCCTGTGTACAACAGTGAGCTAAGTCACTTCCTGCTGCTGCTTGCTCCTGGGAGAGGAGACTCAGCACTGCTGGAAGTTATGAAGTAAGTGATACTTTTCCTTGTATGGTAGTAAAACTGTTGTATGGCAGTAAAACTGTTACGTGCATGAAAAACAAGCAGAGGAAAAACATCCTTTTCCTATACATCTGTGGTGCCAGTACTTTGACACTTCAGTTCTTGCAGGAAATTTTCTTTTCCTTTCTACTATTTTCCATCCAAGAAAACACTGTGATTGAAGCAGCTCTTGCAACAATGCTGGTTAATAAGCAACCTTGTTTTTTTCATTCTGCTTGGTAGAGTAAGTTTACTTTATGCATTATACCTTTATAAAGAGATTATTTGCGCTAGTTGCAAACTTACAGGCTCCATATACGTGCAGAGGCTTCAGCCCCTATTCCTGAAAGGCTGAAGGCTCAGAGCTTAGCAGGATAGTATAGACAATTTTAGTGGGAGGTTAAGTTTGATGGGTAGGCAGCTGGTCTTCATCTCTCCGTCATTTGCTGCTTCCATTTAGCTGGTAAGAACCTGTGCCCAGATCAGGCACCAAAACAAACCTGACATTCACTGAGGATTTGTTGCTGTCTGTATGATTGTCTGGTTCTGCCCATAGGTGGTTGTTTGGATGGGCATGGCTTTATCCTTATGGAATGCTGAGTTGTTTTCTCTGCTAGTTCTATTTGGACTCAGACCTAGACCTTTTTATCATGGTAAAGTTGATATAGCCCTGATTTTAAAATCCTCACATCAGTTGCTACTAGTAAAATAAAAAGTTTTAAGAAATCTTTCGCTCTAATTTTTATTCCTGGTAGGGGACTATTTCTTAGACATTAGCATGCCAAGTACCGTGCGCCTACTCTTGGGAATCTGCTTTAGCAGGGTGTTGGACTAGACTATCAATCTCCAGAGGTCCCTTCCAACCCCTATGATTCTGTAATTTGTAAGTTTTTGGGTTTTTTTTTTCCTTTTTTATTTTAAGGGAATAAGTCCCTTTTTGTTCCATTATTGTTTTTTCTTCTTTCTTAATTATCTCTCTGATGATTCTTTCTTCTTCGCATATGTACAGCTTTATTTCTCTCACCCTGCCATCTTGCCAATGTTACTTTTTCTTGACAAACACAACTGGGAGCTACTTAGTGTTTGAAGTAGAAGAATGAAAAAAATAAGGGCAGCTTTTAACCTACATTCTGCCTACTCTACATTATCCCACAGCTCGTCAGTGTTCAGGTTTCATTTTGCATAGAAAAATACAATCAAGGGAACAAGGAAGCACCCAGTTGGATTTTTTTTCACTACTCAAATTGCTCAGCTGATCAGATGAAGGGAGGAAGGCTCTGGAAATTCAGGGAGTGTTTAAATAAAACTTAAAAACCCTTGTCTGTTCAAAATGTAAGAGTACTAAAGCAAACTTTTCTCCTAACTTCATCCCCAATTACTCCGTTATTTTGGTTATATTGTTTACTACAATATACCTCATTATATTGTTTAATACAAATGCACTGGGCAGTATAAAAGGGTGTCTTGAGAGGACTTGCAACAGAAGGCAATCAAGATTGAAGAGGATGATCAGCTGTAGCAGCCATAGACAATTTAAAAACTAGGAGGAAGGGGAGACTCCAGAGGAAAAAGAAGTTTGAAACACAGGGAAACAGCAGTTTTATTCAAATGTGTCTAGCATATTCACCCTTGCTCTTGTTCACAGTTGTGTTGGGATCAACTTTAAGAGGAGTTTAAAAATCCGTGGCATATGCTGCAAGTGAAATGCATATATACACATACACTCTTGGATTGTCTAATATCAACCAATCTCACTTGAGATTGGAAACATCTTTCATGAGCCAATTTCTGTTTGGCTCTTTTGTTGATGTGTAAGACTTTTTATTTCATTCATCCCAGATATGGAAGACTAGAACCACGAGAAGACCATAGAATGATAGAATCATAGAACGGCTTGGGTTGGAAGGGACTCCAAGGATCATCAAGTTCCAAGCCCCCTGCCACAGGCAGGGCCACCAACCTCCAGATCTGGTACTAGACCAGATCACCCAGGGCCCCATCCAACCTATTCTTGAACACCTCCAGGGACAGAGCATCCACAGCCTCTCTGAGCAGCCTGTTCCAGCACCTCACCACTCTCTCTGTGGAGAACTTTCCCCTGACATCCAATCTAAACCTTCCGTCCTTGAGCTTAAAACCACTCTTCATTGTCCTATCACTACCTACCCAAGTAAAAAGTTGATTGCCCTCCTTTTTATTATCCCCTTTTAAATACTGGAAGGCTGCAATGAGGTCTCCTTGCAGCCTTCTCCAGGCTGAACAAGCACAGCTCCCTCATCCTGTCTTTGTAGAGGAGGTGCTCCAGCCCTCTAATCATCTTTGTCACCCTCCTCTGGACCCTCTCCAACAGCTCCACATCTTTCTTATACTGGGGGATTAGCAGTTGCATCATCATAAATTGGACCACCTGCCTTTTATATCTAACAAAATTTCAGCATTTGGGTCAAGTATCCAAAGTCCTTGTGTAAAGCCAGAACCAGATCACACTGAGTTAACTAAAGGAGCTAATGAGCTCAAAATGTACCAGGTGTAGGGCCAGAAAGGTTTTATATTTGGATCGCAGGTTTTATATTTGGATCATCTCTGTAATATGTGGAAAAGAGTTAAAGCAGGATCAATGCATGCTGTACCACGTTTGGTAGATCTCTGTCCTTATTGTGCAACACACAGGGATTCACAAATACAGCTTTTTTAGTAGGACCCTGTATTTCTTTCCATAAGTGAACTCTGGAGTATCTTAAATCCCATCCTTCTTTAGTGTATAACTCAGATGGAGTGAAATATATCACTTTGTAAAAGACTAACAGTAGCCTCAGAGAGTAGTTAACTAGTAAAGGAAAACTAGTATAAAGGAACATGACAATAGTGAAATTTTGAATAAAGAAAATAATTTTTTTCCTACTTTATTATTTTGCCTTTTAAATGTGCATTGCTAAATGAAAAAAAAATTGCTAAATAAAAAATACAAAACAAATATGATGGATGAAATGCCTGAAAAAAAAAAAAAGAATATAGTAAAGAAAAGCATATTATATGAAACATATCTAATAATCACCATGAATTCAGCACTGTGGCTTCAACATGCTTTGGTGGCATTACATCTACTTACCCTGGGTGTTTATGAGGAATCCTTCTTTATTTGTTGGATTACTTGTGAGAAATCTTATGACCTAAATACACATCCACTCTAATCAGATGTCTATCATATTATTTGCAGTGCTTGGACGTAGTTTTCTGAGCTTTGAATCCTTAGAGTGATGATTATCCATTAATTATGGTTTTCCCACTGCTTTTTTTTGAAACAAAAATGATACTATCTATACTATACTATTGTCAACCATGACAATTATACGATACGATACGATACTATACTATACTACACTAGGCCATACTATGCCATACTGTATACTCTCTCCCTGCACAACCTTGTGTACACTACTGTCAGAACAAATCACAAGATTTTAGAACAGACATCATTAATTATAGTCTTTCTGGTACTATACTGTTAGAGAGATAGAGATTATTTTTGAGTTCTGTGTGTGGAAATGAATAAAATTTTGAATGTATATTTTTCATTATATGAGTCTACTGGAAAAAAAAATAGATAAGTTTATGTGTTCTGGAATTAATTACGTCTACCTATATCTTCTTGTTTTATCTTTCAAATGCAGATTTGTGATACATTTGTGATACCATAGACAGTCCGCTAAAATGTGTGCAGGAAAGATAGGTGGATCTGTGAAATTGACTAGGAGCTCTAATAACCTCCTAATCTGGCCATTAAGACTCTGTATAGGTGTTGTATTTTTACCTTTGATGAGTTCAGTGTGAATTCATTATTTTCAATTTTCTCACTACGGTTTGAGTCCTCCATGGTCAAGTAAAAGATGGTCACTTTAATTAAACGCAAATGCTTTAGGTCGTTCTTTCCTGGACAGCTTTGAATATGAGAACAAAAACCTTTGAACTGAAACCTGACTTTCATTGGGAGCAAGAGCAGAATGGATTTATGAAATAATATATTCATGGGACACGTGTTACCAGCTTTTTGTATAGAAGTTCTATTCAGATCAAATAGATCAATACAAACATTATATGTGATGGTTCAGATATAGCCAGTAGATTCTCCTAAAAGACTGAATGAAATGCTTTTCGATGAGAGAGGGGCCTTAGTTGTTCATATATGGACTAAAGACTGTGGCATGCTTTGCCAGCTTTACATCCCCCAAAATTAGATGTTCAGGATTGACCTACTCACTCAGAATTTTTATAGTCAGTGAAGAGGAATATGAATTCTTAGATTACAGTTTTTCTGACCACTTTGAGATGTTCCTACCTTGGGAATATTAGTTTGAGTCACTCTAGAAGGTTTCGGTTTTTTTTGTATAGGGAACCTTGGATAACTGAGGGTGTGATAACTACTTTTAAAATGCCAGAGTAAGATCTTCCATAATGATCAGTCATAGACATTGTCATTTCTGTTCCCTAATTTGATTTCTCAAGAGTTTCATGCATGAAGATCTACATGTATATTCCTCTGAGATGTAGGGAGGTCGTGGGAGCTGACTGAATATGCAGCAACTGTGAACGTTGATCTAATAATTGCTTATGAGTAATTGCTAAGTTGGAGAATAGATATTATCTGCCTGGATGTTACTGATTATCTAGGTGAAATTCGTCATGTATTCATGCAGAACCTCTATCTGTACTTCTGGAGAACCTTTTCTATGTGAAGAGTGGTAAAATGTCAACATAATTGTTTCTGAGCTCAGAGAAAGTGAATACACTCGAAGGATTTTATTGCAAATGACTTTCTGAGGCATTAATCTAAAGACAAGAAGAGAACGGTTATGGTGTCCTCAGTGTGTTTGTTTATCTGTCTTGGCCTAAATTTATGACAGCTGTCTGGAAACCTTCCACTGGGAAATGCACATTCAACAACATTTCAAATGTTCCACCAAAACATGTCAAATTTTTATAATTTCCCAGTTGTATCCAGTAAGGTTTCTCAGTAAAAATCTGTTTGATTAACAGTTGGTTTTCTGATTCCTTGGCACTCTCCATTGCAAGCTCCTGCAGTACTGGTATCCCAAGGAAGCCAAGGAAAGCTGCCTCAGTGAAAGCTTCCAGGTTCCCTGCCATGCAACATGGCCACTGGGAGCCCTGAGGACCTAAGCTTGCCTTGCAGCTCCTTGCATTACCAGATTACAAGCCCCATGCTTGTAATCATGCCAGTAGGCCAGGGTTGGAGGAAGGTTGGAAAGCTGGATTGGAAAAAAATGAAGTAACCTATGTATTTCCTAAAGGAATTATACCCAGGAATTACCTTTCAAGGAGAAATATCAGTAGGCTGCTCAGATGACATTCTGAAATGGTAAGAGTGGGCAACTACTTAGCAGTATGAGTCAGGATGGTAAAAGGCATTTTGTACAGAGACAATGCTCCTTACCATTAGGCAAACAATGAGTGTTGTCACTTGTATTTTGTAGTGAACTTTACCAGTTTATGATCGTGGTCTGATTGGGGAGAAGTTGCATGCTTAGTTGTCTAATCAGTTTAAATTGATTAGCAATTCATTGCAGATTTGGCTTATTTTGAATGAAACATTTAGCAATTGAACAAGCTCCTCAACTGACTCATCAGACAAAGACAAAACTGATAGAGATGGTGGCCTAGGGACAAAGAATCTGCTGCAAGTACTATCAGTTTACACACAGCACTATAGCTGGAAAATGTATGGTAGTGATCAACAAAAGATCTTTTATACCAGTACAATTACACCCATGCTTTAGAGAGTGACTCTGCAGTCCTTCAATCAATTGGCATAAAGTAACAAAAATGAATGTACTCTTGAGCAATTAAAGCAATAATTTCCTGATATGAGGTTCAGACAAGTTCTGAGAAGAGTCAGCAGAAGAAGTTTGAGAAAGGAAACACAGCTGCAAGTCAGTACAGCATTCAGTAGTGGGCATAGCTGAAAAATTTCAAGGGAGTACATCAGGAAGAATGTGGACGATTGGTTAAATAAAATGCTAAGGGAAAGATAGTTCATTTCTGGAAAGGTCAGGAATCTAAGAATAAACTAGGGTTTTGCGAAGAGAAAAACAGAGCTAGGAAAATTGGTGTTAAGAAGAGACGATGAAGAGCTAAAAAAGTACATGTTTTTCTGAAGTTTCTTCAGAGACAGCATTTTATGCTGTACACTCATTATAGCTCTACTTGAAATAATTCCCTGGAGGATGGATTGAAAATGAAGATATATGTTTCAAGGCAAAATGAATATGAAATATTATTGCTTCATAAATGAATGTAAACATATTAATTAGATTAGAAACAGTATTAAAAGAGGAAAAATAATTACACAGTCTTTTTTTGTGATGTGTATGTAAAATACATGTATAAAATAGTCAAGTTACATACATTTTCACATTATTGTGCTGAGCCGTTAATGAAATAGGATGCATAATTTTCATACTACAAAGAAGTGTTGTCACTGTGGTCTTCATCCTTTTACATTAATGTCTACTGTGTAATGATAAACAAAGAGCTAAAGACGACACGAGCAATGCTGAAACATACAATATGGGCGTCTAATATACTTATAATTAACAGTTTCAATTCATTTGCAGGATATACCCTGATGGCATTGCTCAAGAGAGGGGGAGCGTTAATGGTAATTATGCTTTGACTTTGTAATGTTGGATTGAAATGATGGTTTCTGACAATACCAGAAATAAAGAAATGAATGCTTTGAATGGTGTAACAACACTGCCATCTACCTGTTTCTACAGAGAATCACAAGTTCCCAGAGCAAAATACCCTTAGATTCGCAAGTATTTCTATTTGTAGTCCTCGTAGTTTTTTAAGGTGACTGCATAAAGATATTTGTTGTTTTAAATCAGAAATTACACGATTTTATTTTCTCAAGGAGTAATACCAAAGCTGTGTACTTTCTTTAAATTTCATTGTAAATACTGAAATTTAATTTATTTTTGAATGAAAGAGGGGAAGTTAAAACTGTAATGGAAACGTGAACTTGACTTTGGAAATTTGACTTTGTCTGGGGAAAAGATACAAGATAGTGTGCAGCCTGCAGGGCAATGAAAAGCTGAATGAAAAACAGATTACATGATCACACGCGTTTCTGCATCAAATCACACAACTGGACTGTAAATTTTCTGCCTTGTATTTGACAAATGCTCTAGAAGACTGTAGAAGAACACTTAAAATACAAAACTGTTAATAAATACATCACAGAGGATGCTAGTCTATAAAGTTTTTGGGTTTTTTTGCTATGTTGTGCAGATTGAGAGGGTCTCATTGTTATTATTATTAATTTTCATATCCTGTCATCATTATTTCTAAAAGTGATTTTTAACAGCAAAGAGAAGCATGAGTACAAAATTTTTACGCTCAAAACCTGATACTCTTGCAGCCTATTGGTGATATATTTTTTATCTGAATGTTTTATCACTTCCCAACAATTTTTATCTTGTATATTTTTCTTTTTCCCGAGGGTTCCCTTATGATTTTCAATTATTCAGATACTCTTTTTTTTACAAAATTTCTTGGGTGTCTACAAATTTTCATTATCTTTTTTAAAATCTTTTTGCTTTCTATCTTGTACATGTGTATGTGGAATAGTCACACAAAGCTAACCCTTTGGGAGCTAAGAGTAAAAGAGCTGTAGGAAAAGATCTGGATGAAGTTGATCTAGAATAAAAACAGAACAGAAGTGAGATGAAGATTTCTTTTGATCCATAGAGCTGCTTCTTCTAAAAAAATTATTGGTGTTTTAAGATCTTAAAACTCTTAAAAATAAAGATGTTTATTGTTCTTTATCTTAACAGAAATGCTCATAATGATACACATATATGGGCCACTGCTTTCCAGCCTGAGCTTTCAGAGTCTCAGAAGTTGAGAGCTGAGCTGCTGTTCCAGGACTCTTAGGTCTTTAAAAGCCAAATTATGTGAGGGAAAGAGCAGAACCTCTTTCTCTGCCTGCTGTAGCTTGTTCAATGTCTCACTCAAAGCCCGAAGACAGAAAAAAAAAAAAGAATAAAAAAAGTACTTCAGGATGAAATCTTACTGCATTAGATATTTTTCTTCTATAGAAAAGGCAGTTTAAAAACCCATATAGTTTTGTTTTCAGGAATTTTCACCATGGTCACTGTCCAGAAGGCTGAAAATACCACATGGATAATAAGCTATCTACAGGCTCCTTTTGAGACAAAGTACATATTTCAGCAGAATGCATTTTTCCAAGGTTAGTTCCTCGGGACTTAATGAGATGAAATATGTAATTTAGAAGCATGAACATGGTTTCATCTGGTTTCACTCATGACAAACAACAGAGTATAATAGTCACCATGGAGATATCTTCTGCTTTATGCTTACAGCATATTCTCAGTCGGCAGTAGCTGCCTCTGAGGAGTTAATGGAGCAGGCTAAGTTTATGATTGCCACCTGGTGGTTACTGGAGAAAGTAATTTATTTTTGGAAGACACGAGGTCTTTAATGAATATCAGTACTGGAAATGTTCTAGTTTGTTTTTTTTTTTTTTAAATAAACAAAACAAACAAACAACAGAATGTTTCCTGAGATTCAGGTATTATTCTGTGGAAAACATTGCTGAAATTATGAAGAGAAACATGGGCAAAATTCTCATTCCTTCACTGTCTCATATTGCATTTTTTAAAAGAATTTTAGATGTCTAAAGAGAAAGCCATACATTGAATATGATAATACATCTGAGATCCAGTGAGTAAATCCATCACGAGTGGCTCCCTAAAGTACCTTCCATCAATGTACATGGACAACTGACTTGAGTGTGGTCACGTCTTGAAACTGAGCTAAGCGGCACATTCTGTGACATAAAGCTCACGTGTTTTAATTCAGTCCAGTAACACATTTATCTTATGATTATTTAGTTACTTTGAAACCAGAATTTAATATCTGCTCATCCAAGAATTCCTAATTAGCCCTCATATTGAAAGTTTATTTACTCCTTGTGCTGTCCTCCAGCACTTAAAAATAAGCAGCTCGTATGTGTCATGAGTAAAAATAGTTTCATATAACTCCAGTTCATAGAGATTGAGCTCATGTCCTGTAACAATTCTGAAGAACTCAACTGGTTTTGCCTTGAAGGCAAAGCATTTGTAAAATGCTTGTACACAATTGATATTTCAACTTCTTTCTAAAGGAATGGATCTAAACACAAAAGGAGTAGAAGTAGTGTTAACACAGAAATACTGCCTGATTGGTAACAATTCAGGACTGAAAGAAGACGGAGTACCTTTAATCACTTAACAGCACGTCCATGAAGACACCTGCATGTTATTTTATTTTTCAGCCATCACATGATATTTATAGGTAGCCAAGGCCTTCCTGTTGTATTCAGCTACACAGTTTCTTGGAACAGCTAGCACTTACTATGCATTGTATTAGTTGGGCAAACAGCCGGGGATCTAATACTGACAGCTTTGTATGTTGTTTTGAACAGCCAGTTTGAAAAAATGTACTGATAACCAGGCCTTTATGCAAAAGATGTGTGTCCACAATATTCCACAAGATATCCTTGAACACAAACAAATACTCTAGTTGAATGTTCATGAAAACCAAATTAAATATTAATTATTATATATTGCTGAGAATGTCTGTGTTTTGTAAAATTGCTGCTATGTTTAGGCATTCATTTGTTATCTGATTGTTTTGTGCCTTAAGATTCCATACCTGTTCATGTCTAAATATTTTGACATTACAACTATTATAAACATTAATTAATCTAAATAAATATAGCTGATTCCAGAGAAGGAAGTGATATGTCAGACTAAAGAAGCCCTTTATCTCAGTAATCATTTGTCTCAGTGGACAGATTGAGTAATTTTTTTCCTCGAGTGCTGGAGTTTGGAGTAAAACTTATTTATAATCATTAACATTACTCAAACCCCACAAAGTTCATTCCCTGGTGGATTACAAATCTCCCTTCTGGTTAACTATAAGCTCAGTATTGTTGACCTTTCAGGCTTACTGTAATGGAAAACTAAATGAAATTGCATTATTGTGTCACCAGTAAAGGCATAACTATTTCAAATAACAGACAGATAATACTTTAACTAGTAGAAAACTAAATTTGTAGAATCATAGAATTGTTTGAGTTGGAAGGCTTCTTTAAAGGACATCTAGCCCAACTCCCCTGCAATGAACAGATATACCTACAGCTCTGTCAGGTGAGTCCCACCCAGCCTAACCTTGAATGTCTCCAGGGAAGGGGCTTCCACCATATCTCTGGGCAACCTGTGCCAGTGCTTCACTGCCTTTGTTGTAAAAAAATATTTTTCTTACATCCAATCTAAATCTCCCCTCTTTTAGTTTGAAACCATTTCCCCTTGTTCTTTCACAACAGACCACTGAAGAGTCTGTCCAGTTCCTTCTTATAGCCTCCCTTTAGACACCGAAAGGCCACTTTCAGGTCACCTCGGAACCTTCTCTTCTCCTGGCTGAACAGCCCCAGCTCTCTCAGCCTGTTCTTTTAGAGGAGGTTTTCCATCCCTTAGATAATTTTTGTGGCCCTCCTCTGGATGCACTTCAACAGGTCTATGTCTCTCCTGCACTGAGTACTCCACATCTGGACGCAGTACTCCAGGTGAAGTCTCACCAGCGCAGAGTAGAAGATCACCTCCCTTGATGCTGGCCATGCTAGCATGGTAGCTTCCATCTCCTTCTATTTGTTTCCTTAGCTGTGTGTGTTTGTCTAGAGGCCCTTCAGCTAGGTAGCTGGCCTTGCACCTTCTTTGAAGTATTTCCCTTGAGTTTATCTGTTGCCTTCTCCTCTTGCCTTAGAGGTCTCTGACTCAGTGTTGTAAAATTTCAAGTGTGCTGCAGTGTTGCCAGCACATCTCAGGACAATACCTTACCGTAGGCAGGCTCACTATTATACCTCTCCCCGTTCAAACTGAGTTTAAAGCAATTCTAGGTTTCCCCCAAGGATCCTCTTGCCCTTTGAGAGAGCTGGAAACAGTCTGGTGACTCAAAGCCTGGTGCCATGTAGAACATTCCATTGTCAAAAAACCTCAAGTATTGGTGGTGGCATCAGCCACAAAGCCAAGCATTTAAAGATTGGATTCTTCCATTCCCTTCAGTGTCCTTACCCATTACAGGAAGCAGAGAAGATGACCTGTGCCCTCGATTCCTTCAGCAGATGTCCCAAGGCTCTGAAGTCCCTTTTGATGCCCTTTGAACTATGTTTAGCTGCTTCATCACCCCCACGTGGAAAAGCAGTAACAGGCAGTAATCTGTTAGCCATGCTGGGCTGGGCAGTTTGCTGGTTTTGGTTTCACCTGAACCCCAGGGAGGGAACAGACGTCTCTAAGAAGATAGTCTGCTTGTCATATTGGGCGTTCAGGGAGGATTTACCTACAATTAATATGCATCTCTTCTCTGAGGATGTAGCCTTGATACTGGGGAAAGGCTTTTCTCATTTGAGTTTTGTTTGTTCCTCTCATGTAAATGGGCTGTTACCACCCACAGAGGGGCATTCTGCATCCAGGGCCTTGTGCCTGTTATACATAGGCACCTGGAGGGGGTGAAGTGGGCAAGGAGGGGTTTCACTTATAGCCCCAAGCACAAATCTGCCTTCATCCACTCATTTCAAGTTCTTGCCTACAGCATGGCAGGGAAAGGATACAAGATGCCTTGGATCTTGTGCTTTCTTTTGTGCTTTCATGACTCTTCCATTTGAAAATAACTAGAACTGCTTAGAGAATGTTTTCTTTTCCCTACGTTTTTTAGAAATATGTATTTTAATGATGAAAAATCGTGAATGCAAAGTAAAAACTTAAAAATCCTGTGCCTCATGGTGGATGGAAGTTCTGACTCTGCCTTTTTTCTTCAGGCCAGGTGCTCTGAGCCAGGCAAATCCCTGGAGAATCGCCTTTCAGAGAGAGGAGGTAATGAGTCATGAATTCCCTGGATGTGATAGATGATGTGAAATGTATTACAGCAAGGAGCTGAGTCTTGGAGGAGAATAAGGATATGAAGCAAGCAAATTTATCTGCCCTCTTGACTATTCATTCTTGTTTTCAGGCTTTCCCTTTCAGTCCCCGTAAGTTTTGAACTTAAATGCTGCCATGCACAGTAGCAATAGATTAAAGAGAGCAGGAGGACAGTGCCTATTAGCCTGAAAGTGAGGGAGCTCACATGAAGCAAGCAGATCTCAGCCACAGGCAGAACTTTAAAGACTGTTGTCCTCATGCTGCATATATTTAAACCACTGAACTACTGACAGAAGTATGATTATATGCACTAACACAAAAAAGGCAAGGGAGAAGTAGAAAGAAAAATTATATAATAAAGGTTGCTAAATCTCCTCTCCCTCATTTCAATTACATCCTTGGGCATTTGAAGAAAAAACTGAGCTATCTCAAATAAGGAGAGGAATTACATTTGTTATTCTTGCTTATTTTCTTCCTCCAATATTTAAAATGGTGTCCAAGTCTTTGGCAGAAAACAATTTTATGAATATGGAGTTGTTATGGAGAACACAGAAGGTTTGGTTTCCTATGCCTAGCTTAAAAATTTTCTAAGAATTTTTCTATTCCACGAAGAAGCACTTTATTTAACCATAGATTTTGTAGAGCCCATTTACCTAACTCTGAGTTTTAGATTTGCAGTAAAGCTGGTAGGAGATGTCAGCTAGGTACTTCAAGTCTCAAGTTGCATTACATTTATTTGTGTATTTAATCAATTATACTTCTTATTCATGCACTGTATTTAGGATAGAAGGGTTTCATTTTTAAATTTTAACATTTCTGTTATATTTTCTGTGAAGTGAAAAGAGATCTGAATTATAAATGAGATAGAACATCAACACCTGAATGGGACTTTTAATTACTAGATCAGAGAAGAGGATGTTGTTCCATTCTAGATCTTTGATTTGAATGCCCACAATATAGGACCTGACAGAGAAATCCAGTTCCAAGATTCTAAATGCTAAGCTTAAGTAAGAAAGAGACAGTTTGTACTCTAAGAAACATTAGTTTCATGTCTTTGCTTTCAACATAATATTGGATAAGTTCAAAGGCAAGACAGATTGATATTACAGATAAACTTAATGGTCTGGCTGAAAATGAAGAAATACGAAGATGCCATGCTTTCATGCATGCAAATTTTGTCTAAAATTCTGTGCTCCTGGAAGATATAATGTTAATATCAATGAAACCTCATGTAATATGTAAATCAAAACCAACAGACAAACATAAAACCACCACCTCCAAAACCCATGGAAAGAATAGAATCAGGAAAGCTTCCTGCTCAGTACAACAGCCCCTTGAGACTGTTTGACTGTATACACCTATGGATAGAAATTCAAAATAATAATGCAACGAAGAACCACATATTGTGATTATAAGGGCAAAAAGATCCAGAAAGGTTTAATGAAGAGAAGTGAGAATAAATTTAACTCTAGAGTGTTCTGTCAAAATTGCTGGGAATTTGTGTGCAATTGGATTCAGGAGCTGGTGAGTTTTAGCTCTAAGGATGCCTCATTAGCAAACCAGCCATGGTGGCAGCATCTTTCCAGTGCCCTGAAACATAAGACAAATGTCTAGGTTTTGAAACCACACGTGTCTAAACTGGTCGTGATATGTTTATCATGTCTCCTTTGTTATTTCAAAATATTTGGTGTTTAAATGCAGTTCTTCATACACATTCTTCTGTTTTGCAAGGCTGATTTTTACAGTTCTGTATGAAGACTTCAATTTTTTTATGCTTTCACAATTACAAGAAATCTTGAAGAAAATGTATAATTACATATAATTTTAATGAAATTGGAATACACAGAGCTCCACTAACTCATATGAAAAGAAGACATACTTGATTTGAAGTTGACACTGATTTTTTTCTAGGTGTCTATAATCATAGAAGCATAGAAACTTTAAAGTTGGAAAAAAACTCTAGGATCATCTAGTCCAACTGTCCACCTACCACCAATATTACCCACTAAACTGCGTCCCTAACTACAACATCTACACTTTCCGTAAACACCTCCAGGGACAGTGACTTCACCACCTCCCTGGGCAGCCTGTTCCAATGCCTAGTCACTCTTTATCAGAAGAAATTCTTCCTAATATCCAGCCTGAACCCCCCTGGAGCAACTTGTGGACCATTCCCTCTAGTCCTGCTGCTAGATACATGGGAGTCCAACACCCACCTCACCACAACCTCCCTTCACGTAGTTGTAGAGAGCAGCAAGGTCTCTCCTGAGCCTCCTATTCCTGACTGGACAATCCAAGCTCCCTCAGCCATTTCTTGTAAGACTTGTGCTCCAGACTCTTCTCAGTCATCATTGCCCTTCTCTGGACATGCTCCAGGGCCTCAATGTCTTTCTTTTAGTGAGGGGCTCAAGACTGAACACAATACTCGAGGTGCAGCCTCACCAGAGCTGAGAAGGGAGGGATGATCACCTCCCTGCTCCTTCTGATAACACTATTTCTGATACAAGCCAGGATGCCATTGACCTTCTTGGCCACCTGGGCACACTGCTGGTTCATGTTCAGCTGAGCATCAACCAACACCCCCAGGTCCATTTCTTCCACAGAGTCTTCCAGCCACTCTGCCCCAAGCCTGTAGCACTGCAGGGGGTTGTTGCGGCCAAAGTGCAGGACTCAGTACTTGGACTTGTTGAACTTTATCCTGTTGGCATTAGCTCACTGATCCAGGCTGTCCAGATCCCTCTGTAGGGCCCTCCTACACTCAGGCAGATCAACACTTCCCCAGAACTTGGTGTCATCTGCAGACTTACTGAGGGTGCGGTCAATTTCCTCATCCAAATCATCAATAAAGATATTAAACAGGAGATATATAATGGCATATATAATAAAGTTACTTTTGACAGTAAATGTTTATTTCCTATATTGTATAATTTCGACCATTCAAAAGCAAATTTGTTAAAATTCCTTGCTAATGGCTATACTCACTTCATCCTGTAGCACTAAAATAGTTTTGCTGTGCTCTTCCACTAATGTTTTTTTTTCTTTGGTTTGTTTTTCCAGATAGATGTGAATTTTCTTGCTGGCTTAGAAAATAAGGCTAATATATTAGCATCTTCACTAATTTTCTGCAGAGATGTAATTGAATGAATTATATTTTCTTATACGTGCTTAATAAGCACATATTTTGTTGTTATTGTTTTTGTTGTTGTTGTTTAATAAGGAATATGATATCAGAGCAGTTTATTATCAAGGACAAAAGGACTGTTCACTTTATAAAGAGAAGTGATTTTCCAGAGTAGTCATGAAAGAGAATATTCATAAAATGGTGAGAAAAAAAAAACCCTCAAAACTGCAAATAATTTTCATAATGACAAAAAACTCCTATTTTCTTCAACCTCCTTTTGATTTATCCTGCAAATTTGTTTTGCTACTTTTAATTTTGCTCTTACTAGACTATCACTGTTCCCCACAACTTTCCACTTGCTTTTCCATTGCAACATAAATTGCAGTATTAAATTACAGTACCATGTATCTATGCCTAGTAGCTCTTCTAGTGTCTCAAAATAGATCTCTGAACTATGTAACTCCAGTTTAGCTATTTCTGAAATTTTTCCTTATGAATTTAAGCTTCCTTAGACTAGCTGATTTATTTACTGGGGACAAAAGCCTACACTAAAAAAGACCACTGAGCAAAGAACACCCCTCTCACCCCCCTCCCCCTCCCAAATTAAAAACCATAATAAAACCAAATCCACAGACAATCCAAAGTGAAATTCTGTAATAGAGAAAAATACAAGGCATAAAGTATTCACCTACAGAAAATCTTTTCCAACTCTAACTACTACATGGGAAATCAGGATATAGGTCATTTGAAGCCTTTAAAAATATACATATTTCATGAATCTTCATAACCAGAAATAATCAGTTCTCCTCTTAGTGAGACACAGAAGGTGAAGTACATCTTTGCTCCTGGTAGTTCTGCAAAATCTTCCAAGGAAGCCAAGACATCTCTGGCATATCTGAGGAACAGTCTGATTTAAATGGCTGTTTATGCATATTACTCAGGTTTAATTGTCCCTGTGGCAAAATTTGCCTGATAAACTTTATTAAATCATTTCTATATTAAAATGATACTGAGATGAAGATATCTAAGCCGTACTTCTGTTCTGGAAACATGAGGATTTCTAAGTGTGCTCAGGAGATATTAAGCAGAAGGGAAGAGGTCA
Source organism: Numida meleagris (assembly GCF_002078875.1). Classification (NCBI taxonomy): domain Eukaryota; kingdom Metazoa; phylum Chordata; class Aves; order Galliformes; family Numididae; genus Numida; species Numida meleagris. The sequence goes on along the minus strand of NC_034409.1, from coordinate 138,515,190 downwards.
TGGAGGGGACTGGATAAGTTAAGCAAGTAGAAGTGATGAATATGTAGTTAAAAAGGTATTTATCTGGTAAGTCTGGTAAATCTATTTAATTTTGAAGAACATTGTCTGCCCCTTTTAGACTAGCATAGTCTTATGAAGCTTTATTAAGGAAAGTGGAACAAATGAGCCCTAAAAATATGGGAAATATGTTAAAAAAAAAAAAAAGGCCCAGGGTTCTTGAAATGACATTATATATATACTGAGAGCTTAATAAGTTTCATTTTGGTTTACACAATCCTTATTTCCTTGTTCTCGTCCTCACATGAATAATGGGCAGTCAGAGAAAACATTTCTATGTTCCAAAGCTTTTCTTAAAATAGGATTTATACTTAACTGGCATTCACTTTTTGTCTGATGAGACATACATAAAATGAAAACTTTCTGTTGTTGCAGCCAGGGAGAATTTTAGCACAGGTTTGAAATGCGGTCAAAGCCTAATCTTTCGTCCTTAGAAACAGAAGGCCTAATGATGAACCTGCATTGCTGGTCCACTGATTTTAATCTACCGAGCTGGTGAAATTACTCTCATTCACAATGCCTGAAGCTATTCACGGTAGGGAAAGTCTGGCTTCAGACTACTTTTACATGCAAATTAGTTTGTAACAGAACCATATTGAAATAAAACAGTTGTTGAGGACTTCATTCATACATTGTATGCATCTACCTGCATGAGAAGAAGGTTAAGTCAAAAAGGTGGGTGGCTGTGAAGGTGTGATTAGAGATTTCATTTCTGCAGAGTGTTGGGAAACTATGAGGCTTCTAGCTTATTTCTTAATCATATTTACAGCCTGGGTTGCTACAAATAAGTTTTACTTTTCACCTGTTGTTTTCCACAGTACCTTATGCCAGTCACTGTAATTTGGCTCATCTTATCAGGAAGGGTTGATGCTGATTTCCACAGATGTGTTGCCATCATTTACTGTCATCCAAAATAATTCCTGAAACATTTGAAATCCAACTTGTAAATGGCTCTTTACTTACCTCTTTGACCTGTTGTTCAATTATACATCCCTTTAAAGAAAAACAAATCCTTGTGTGAACAGACAAACAAATGTATCATTTTTTTCCCTTCAGATCATTATTGTAAACAATTGAATATCCTGTAGGCAATAAAAAATATATTTTTCATGTTTCATACCACTGAAATTTGACATATACACAAACTAGATACTGAATGTTTTTCTTTTTTCAGCATCATTATTCATTTCATTTAATTTTATTCCCTGTACAACCAATGAACAGCTGCTATGTTATACAGTACTATCCCGAAAATCGGTGGAATATGTGGAAATTATCTCAATCTAAATATTTAGTCAAAAGTATTGTATGAAATAGGTAGCTGCAGTTAGGGTTAGAACACAAATTCTATTTTTGTCTTCTTTGGGTTTATGTGTGTGTATGAGCGCGTGTTTGTTTTTTCTTTTAAGTAAAATAAAGCTGTTTAAGTATGATCATTATTTAAAATCTTTATCCCCCCAACACCTTGGGTTTCATTTTATTCAGAAGTCCTTAGTACCCAAAGAGTCAGACTCACTGTTTGCATCTTTAAATTTATTCTTAGTAGAGCATTATTTTTAGTATTTTTTCACAATCTTCAACAGTTTCTCCTGTCATTTTGAAAACAAGTTTTTCTGGGAGTCATTGTAATAAATTATTTCATCAAAGTTCTCTGTAAAAAATTAAAGATAGTATTAGTTGCTTAACTAAAGTTGCTATAATAATACAATATTTAATATATTATTACAATTTACAGGTTTTTTTTTTTTTTTTTTTTTTTTTTTTTTTTTTTTTTTTTTTTGACAGGACCACTTAGCCCTCTTTTCAATGCTAAGAATCATAGGACATTCCATATAGTTAAAAAACACTGATGCCAGTTATCCCGTTTGAAATAAAATCCAGTCCTTAGCTTTAAAGAAAGAAAAAAAAAAAGAAAAAAATAGAAAAGAAGGAAAAGAAAAAGGAAACAAGATTAAATACAGTTAATTAAATTTGTTTTTAACTTGAGTATTCTGTTCATACAATCTGAGAAAACAGAAGAGTAGAATAATGTTAACTGCAAATCTGTTAACATAAGTATGTAATTTGTAGCTGCATAGTTCGATATGAATCTTAAAAAGGACATAAAACTGATTTTGAACAAAACAAAAGAAAACAAATAAATGAAACCAAGCAGCTTCTAATGAACTACATAAATAAATTGTCATTAAGGGTTAATTATAAAAAATACAATTATAAGAACTTTTAAATTTAGTTTTCACTTCTAGGAGTTAAAATATTTTTGCTTTTTTAAATATTTCTACTTATATTTATAATCCTGTGTAAGTTTTTGCATATTCAAACCCTGAATGAAGCTTGTTAGATTTCAGAAAAAGAAAGGTCTATCAAATCAAAGCTCAAAGCTTTGGCTCAACATGACTTTTGCATAGAGATGCAGCTAATTATTTGACCAACCACTTGGACAAACCTCTGTTTCATTCTTTCAGCTGTTCACATGTTGGTTTTTTTTTTTTTTTTTTTTTTTTATCATCTTATCCATGTGAGTTTATAAGTGCTCAAAAGGACTTGGGCTTTCATAATCCTCCTTGAAGTCAGTGGGAAAACTTGCACTGAAACCTGCAGGTTTTGCTCTATGGCATTAATCCTAGTTCCATCTAAATGAAAAGCAAGAATCCCATTGAGTTTGGTGGACCTGTGAACTAGTGATAGGTAGAAAAATGGTGGGAGAGTAACATTTCTCAGTTAATGAAAAAATATTTTTTCTGCACATGTAGCAAAATATAAAGTAGGACAGCTTTATGTCTTATCAAATGCATTTAATTTTTCAGAGGGCTTCTAAGGCTAAGATGTGTTCTAGGTCAGATTGGTGACTTGTCATAGAAACAAGAAGGTGGAGGGAGGGAAGGAATGGGAGAAAGAAAAGACAATAATTATTTTGCCTTTTACTGGTCTTCTCTAAAAACCATAACATCTATTGACTGTTTCCCCCATTGTTCACTGGCCTGATATCTTTCAGTGGATTTAGTTGCTCTGCTTTCCTTTCAGTAGTTTTCTTAGCAGGTTGATTAGCACTTGACAATAGTTAAGTACCAATACTACATAGGAACTTGATCCTGTAAGGTGCTAGGTGCTCATCACCATCAGAAAAAGTGAAATAGATATACTTTTTTGAAGTTCTATATTCCCTATGCAAATTGAAATAAACGATGTAAAATTACATAATGCTACCAGGTTATTGGCTGCTTAACAAGTAATCTGTCAACATTCCTCAGAAGAGGAAAAAAAATTATATCTCTGCCACATCACTGCAGTATTTTTACTTACCAAAATCATAGTTAATTAATTTGCATCCACTGGAGCAACACCAGAAAAGAAACAGGTAGAAATTTTTTTTTCTCTCATATTTTTCTCTCTTCCTGTTACTAAAGAGTATCCTGTTGACTAGAGCACTGATGTTCATCCAGGTGAAACTCATTCACTTCATTATAGCTGGCATGGGATTATTACTTCATCCCCTATCTATATTTTGTGCTAAAAAGGTGATGTAGGAACCAAAATCCAGGGGAAAAAAAAAAAGCAAAACAAACAAACAAAAACAAACAAACAAAAACTCCACAAACATTTCAGAAATGTGAATCCCAGGTAAAAATAGGTGCTTCCTTGATGCTCAAAGAACAGCTCTGAGAGGGCAGAGCTAAAGTAAGACTATCCTAAGAACACTGGCTTAGGTGGCACCTTCCTCAGTAGACTCTCTGTCTTATATCAACTCCTATTTTGTATTATGCTTCTTCAAGTTTGCTTAATTTAGAAATTTATATTCACTAGTTACAAGATGCATGAGTTTGCTGCTGTGATGCTCAGTGTTATCCAACTAAAGAGATATTGAAATAAATCTTGTAGAAGTACTTTAAGACATTATTTCTCTCTTCTACCTGCTTTATCCCCCCACAAGAAGCTCTTTTCTTTCTTCAGTTCCTCCCACTGTTAAGATTCAATAGAAAAATATGTGTGTCTAAGTGACAAATGTCCCAGGCAGTAATCTTGTCTTCATAAGTGCCCCTCATTTCACACTGGAGTGCTACATCATGTCTTCCCTTCTGCTGATCCTACTCCAGAACAGTAAGTCCTGGCAAAATCACAGGGAGGGACACCTGGGTGCAGAAATGTCTGAACTGCCACAGGGGAGTTCGACAGCGATTTGTTGTCAAACCTGCTGTACTTTCTGCTGATCTAGTCCTTGGTGCGAAAGGAACAAAAGCTTGGAGACATACGCTACTGGTAAGATCTTCACTCTTACCTGGAGGGCTGGTTACAAAGCCTGCATATTGTTTTAATATTTCAGTTGTCTGGGGAGTTCAGCACACATATTTCTCTCAAAGTTGACTAACAGATCCTCTGATCATTTTCATGGGGCCCTGGCTGAAGCTGCAGATGTGAACAGGGCAAATCATTCTGTGTATGTTCCAGAGATGAATGTAGTCTAGATTCTAGAAGTTCGAACTGAAGCACAACCAAGACTTTGAATGGATACTCTCCCACCAGAGCCGTAACCAAGGCCTCCTGTGTTACTGCCACCTAAACTGATAGAATAACCCAGTATACCCCTTCTGCCCGTTTTTTTTTTTTTAATTATTTAGTTTTCATATCAGAAAATATATTTATGTTGCTGAAATTCTGCCTGGAAATTCACAATCCATAGTAGGATATTCCTACTAAAACAGTTTTTTTGCCCCAATTATTTTATAGGTCATATCCTTTGGTGTTTTTATTCTGCAGTATGATGTATTTGTAATAATTGCAGAGAACAGATATTTTTCTCTCTCTCTCCTAAAAGAGAATTATTTTTGTCTAGGTATAAACTTACATATGCACCTTTTTTTGCAACTCTTTTATATTTTGAAGAAGATAGATTTTCCAAGTTGGCCCAACTCTATTTCTGGTGTTTCTTTTAGCTTCATCTCCCACAGTCATTCTCTCTCCTTTCTGCTCCCTCCAGGGATAGATAACACTTGTTAATGATTGCAAAAAAATGCTGGAAAAATTAGAAGTATTCAGTAAATGTGATTGCTCAGAGCTGTTGCAGAATATGTTGGCAAATTAAATATCTCAGTTGTTATGATATGCACTCCAGTCCTATCTGACTCCAAAAATATATTTTTTAAGAAATCTATCATAGTCAGAGCTGAAATTATTATTTTTTGTGAACTTTTCTAAAATAATGTTGTTTCCTGACTGCTGCTGACAGATGATGGCGTCTCTCTTTACCCCAGAAAGGCTATTTAATTTTGTCTAAGTATTGATGAGATTTGTTAGCTTGTCCTATGTGTTTCTAGCAAAATTTTGAAGCCACTCATTCACCAAACTAATAAAACAGTACACAATGAAGACAATGATAATATATCAGAACCATTCCCAGTGTACCATTGCCAGTCTCTTACCAAGACTATGATAGGACTGAACCCAGTGATCACTTGTTGGTGCACTATGCCCATGAAAAATTCCTGAGTAAAGGCTACGGGACAACAAATGTAGACCTATGTGCTACAGTGAACTTTTTCTAGGTGCAAGTTTGTACCTGTAGAAAAGCCCACCGTAGCCAGCATAACTCTGAGTCTGGCTACTAGACTGCCAGTGCAGAGCTGATTGTAGGGCCTTGGCACCAATGACACATAAGCAAAAGCTGCAGTAAGAACCAGGGTCCCTCAGAGATTCTTTCCTTAGGTGACTTTTCAAACGTATCTTGAAATTCCCTAAGATATATTGGTTTCAACATAAGCTACCTCTACTTGGCAGATGAGTTTTGCTTGTGCTTTGGGTAGTCACCTAAGACGAGTTTCACTGTGTAAATTTGTGTGCATGTACATCAGCTGTCTTCAGCTCTCATGATAAGCATATCGTCTGTGCAGGGAGGCAATGCTTACAAAAAGGACATTATCATAACAAATACAGAGAGAGCAGAAGACAATGTCCTTGTCCCTCACTTTTTAATAGAAGAGTATAACTATGTAAGCTAGGAGCCACATCACATACCAGATGAAACCTGCCATTTCTGCTATTTGATATACAGCTCTCATTCTTTCTCTTTTAATCATTTACAATAACAATTTCTATAACCCTCAAGAACGAATTTCTTGAAAGCCTATGTTTGGTTTTTATCTACTGTTCCACAGATTCTTTGGCAGCTGATGGCTTGGTTTTGTCATTTATAGAACTAAAACATCATCATAATTTTTTTTTTCTTTTTGTCTTTAAAATATGGTGTGCAGAAGGACAGCCTTCATCTGCTATATTAAAAAAAAAAAGGAAAAAAAAGATACTGTCTCTTTAATGAAAGAAAAATGTCAATATAATGTATTACCAAATGCAAATGCAATAAGGAATAACATATAGCTCTGGTTATGTTATATGACATTTGGCTTAGCAGTATTAACATATTGCACAAAATCTGGATTTTCCCTATTGCAGAAAATAAGATGATAAAATACATGGGAAATATATCTTTTCCATATGATTATAAAATAAATATTATTCTATTTTTTCTTTTTCTTCTCATCAATCATTTGCAGAAATATTTTAGTATTACTTGCTTGTTAAGCCAGTTCTTTATCATGTATGTATTAGGCATACAGTACAAGGAGAAATGGAACAAGATGGCAGTTATAGCAGTGGCAAGATGCAAATTTATTCTGGCAAAAAAAGTAATATGTGCACAATATTGAGCATGCTTAAGATTGTGCCAGAGAAACTAGTACGAATGAGGAATGGATGGAATGAAATTCTGCATCATACATGATCACATGTTGCTTAACTTTATAGAAGAGTCTTTGTCTACTCCTGATGTCCCAGGTGCCACCAAGAGACGCTGCATACCACACTGCTGGAGTGAAATTGGCAACATATACCCCAGCAAAAGTCACCTCTGCGACATGACTCTTTGTTTCAAAAATTAAAGAAACAAACTTCAGAAAGATGACAGAGAAAATTTACAGACCATTGAACTGCAGGCACTGACTCCAGGTGGGGAGGGGTGGGGGGGGGGAATTTATTACATATTGTATGTAATAATTGGAAGTCTGTAATTACTTCCTGCTTTTTTTTTTGCCCAACTCTAATTCGGCTACTTTATGAACGTAATGATGTTGTCACTGTTTTTCCTTATATACCTCATATTGTATGACACATGACTGAGCGTAGCCAAGCAGTGAAGGAGTCATATTTTTCACTGATACCACTTAAAAGCATTTTTATAGAAAAATAAGGGATGAAGGATGAAGAAGAGCAGGAGAGAGGAAATAAAATACCTTAAAAATAACTCTCTACATTAATTCAACATGAGGCAAAACAGAAATAATAACTCTTCTTCATGTGCCAGTTAACTTGGGATGATCCAGACTTGCTAGTATACTGGTACAGTGTGAAAATAGATGACTGAGTAATGGCGTGAACAAAAACGTATGAGAGGTACGTCACAGAAATGGATGCTGGATGGCCTTTGCACAGCAGAGGTAGATAAAGGTTATAACAAACTGTTTACTGACCATGTACACTTGAATTAAGAGGTCAGTTGAACAAGAGCTCACCTAGTAAGAGCTTTCTCAGTAGTGTGACTCATCAGCAGTTGTACAGTACCAGAACACTGCCCAGTTATTGCTCCATCACTTTTCAATTACATCTCTACCCTTTCAAAAGTCTACATTCTACCATTAGTTAAGGCTTTTTCATTTACATTTCTTCATTTTTCCTTCTTTTTGCATCAATATAATAAATAAATGTGCCTCTAACAGTAAATAAAATAACTAAAAAGCACCATGTTATATTGAACAAAATATAGCATGTGTAAGGAAGGGAAGGGAGAAATTATAGAAAGAAACCAGTGCTGAAGAATTTTGCATTAGCTGGTGCTTTCTGTTGTCATATTTGCTCAAATCATTTTAGGCTCCTCAGTATGTGTTGCAGTAAGACGCTATCAAAATAAATATTCTTGCAAAATATTTTAGCCTTTGCAACTTAGTGTGTACATCTTGAGCTACTTAAACAGCATGGTTTTCTTCTCATTTCTTTTTTTCCTCTGGAAAAAAAATCCATAAAATGTATACAAAAACATATTATGCGCCAGTGATTAAATGTTCTTACAACATTAATATTTATCAAGGGGTATTTCATAGCTAGAAAGTAGATAACTATATTTTATTTCCTAAGAGAACATTTCCTATAGTCTTCCTTCATCTCCCAGCTACACAGAAAACATCTCTAAAGTGCACTTCCCAAGTGTAGTTAGAGAATAGGAAGGAATGTAAAGTTTTTAAAAACAGCCCTTATTAACTTTTCCTTCCATTGATTCTACTGTAAACTCTAAAAAGCCTTTTTAAAAAGCAAATTCTCATACACTCAGCAGGTGAAATGTTCCCACAAAAATAAAAGTCTACAAATTATAAGCTACCCCAAACAATGAAAAACCAGCAATCAGATTACAATCTTTTCTCTTGACTACTCATATCCTAGTATATCTTTACTGTTTTATTGCACATTTATGAAAACGGTTGTCCTATATAGTTAAAACAAAATAGTTTCTTTATCTGTGCTAACACATTCTTGTGCACCCTTAATAACTAGAGTAACCTTCAACAACATATAGATATTAGAAAAACAATGGATCAAAACCAAAAAGATACTTTGTGTTGCAGATGCTCAAAGGCTTCTAGTGTAATTTTGTTGAGACAAAAAGACTTGGAATTTGGAAGCTCTTTGCTCCCATTCCTTATGGAAAGCTGCTGGTTATGTGACAGCAGGAGAACTCAAAACGTAATTCACAATGAATGCCAATCCTTCACCTCCAATATGAAGGCTTCCCAACTATTCAACTTGCTGAGCATAACTGGTTTTACATAGCATGTCTAAAAAAGGCTGCTCCTGTTCAACTGACCAGTGAGAAAGGACTGGACTTTTCAAAACGGGTATTGGAGCAACAGTTTGTTATATATTTCTTTATATTTTTTAACTGTCCGATCCCACCTTGTAAGGAGAGCACTTATTTGTTCAGCTAAAAGGAACTCCTTTCATGCTCCTTTTGGATTTGCTCAGTCAACAGGTTTGTGCAACAGTGGCAGAGGCACACTGGAATCGTGTACCCATTCATTGTGATTACACAGACAGAAGCAAGTGTATGTTGTCTGAGATGAGGAGGGGAAAGGAGATGAATGGTTCCCATGGGTAAGAGGACAGTTAGGTTTGTTTGTTTCTTTTTTCACTTTTTTTCTTTTTCTTTTTTTTTTTTTTTTTTTTTTTTTTTTTTTTTTTTTTTTTTTTTTTTTTTTTTTTTTTTTTTTTTTTTTTTTTTTTTTTTTTTACTATGTCATGGAATCATAGCAGTCATTCCTCTAATAGAAACTGACAGGACATAAAAGACAGAACTATCAGATGAACACACACAATGACTAGAAATATATCGACAGAGAAAAGACTTAATTTAGCTTTGAGAAACTGTCCCAAAAATAAAATCCTGTATTAACAAGTGCAAAAAACAAACAAAAAAAGAAACTCCAAACATTAAAACACAGTGTATAAAATGGTGTGAGAAATTTAAGTCACCATACAGCCTTTTAGTCAATAAAAAGCTGTGTTCTTGTGTTCTTCTTGTTTGGGTAGTGGCCCATTCTTTTCCTTTTACCCAAAAGGTCATTCAAGAAGAGATCTGAGGGTAAAGCACTCAGCTGTTTTTATATTTGACTGTAGTCACTTGGGCCTTTTAAGTTTCTGTCATATAAGATGAATCCTTTTTTCATTCCTCATTGGTTGAATTATCTTCCAAAGTTGTTATGCCTCCAAAGCCTAGTCCTGTTGAGTTCTGTGCTGCTGAGACTGTAATTACTGTATGTAATAGAATTAATACGAGAACACACAGTTTAAGTCTGCTGTTACACAGTCTTGATGCTGATGAAACTGTGAGCGATGTCCTATGACACATTGTTGAGCCACTTGTTTTTATAGTCCCTTTGGATTGATGATCTGATAATAGTCCCCATCTGACATCACAGCATTCTGGTTCTGCATTGGTTGGATAGTTTTCATAGAGCCCTGTAGGATAAACACAAGGTAAAATAAGCATCAGACACAAAAAGGTTGGTAGAACCTGGCAGGTTAAAGGAGCAGTTGACAGTTCAGATATCTTAGACCTAAGCAATTGAATTCAGATCTTTCAATTAGATTCAGGATCTCAAAACGCTTACCATTTTGTGTAATTAGGGATATGCATAGTCTAACAGGAAGCAGCATCTAATGATTGTTCAACAGAAGTATGAAAGTGAGTGTGGCTGTAGAAAGAAATGGAGCTAAAATAAAGGCATTATGTTCCTCAGCAAAACCTGATATTTAAAATATTCCTTTTGGGTGAAGTAACAACTAATCAAACTGAATATTTCCACAGAAATCAAGAAGACCTTGAAATTATTCCTCTGTCTGTGAGCACATACCAGTAATATCTATCCATGAAAAGGTAGGCATAAAATAACAAATACTGTTATGATGACAACATTGACAATATGGATTTTCAAACCACTGCAGATCCAACAATTTCATAGGAAGTTCCCAATCAAGGCTGTTCAGACTCTGCTTATTTACACTACTTTAGCTGAGTTCTTTCATCTGGGATGATCACTTTACTATATCCCAGAGGTGAGAAAAAACTTTCCTTACCATGCAGTAATTGGATCTCTTGGTATTTCTTATTGTACAAGTAGGTCATTTCTGCCTTTGGAACTGCACTGAACTACTCAGCCTGATCTCAGTATGTATTTTTGAATAGTTAGAGGAATTCTATCTTTTCCAAAAGATACAATCACCTTTTTGGAAAATGTCAGTGCTGTCTATGTTACTGTAAGGAACAGCAACATAACCAGAGTGTTCCATTTACTTCTCATATATCGTCTTCACTGATAAACTATAAGAACCAAGCTTAGGCTGATTAATGCAATAATATCTAATACAATGGACAAATATCCTTTCTCCAATTGAACAGATATTGGAATAAGTTTTGCAGTAGCTACTTACCTTAAAGCATTGTGAGATTTCATGGTAAAATAACCTTTGCTGAAAAATTAGGATGAATATTTGGAAAGCGGCTACTTAACTGCTATATCTTATAAGCCAACTTCACATCTTGAAACAAGAGCTACACTTTGTCTAAAGTGTTACAGCAATCTCTTTTCTTCCAAAACCCAAAGTCTATATGTTTAGGCTTTGCTTCTTAGATCCACGCTGATTGAATTATGTGAAAATCCTATTAAGAAATCGCACACAAAATAAGATAAAATTGAACTCTTTTATTCCTACTTCCATAATATTGATCTGCAAATACACAAGAAATGCATTAGGTATGATAAAGATGTTAAAATGCAGATTATACCTACACTGGTAGTTTTTTTACATAACGAGTCCAAATAAATTTTAATTTCTTTTTTAATTCAATCAAGTTTTTAAAGATACAGATTGTTTGATGTCATGTAAAGGCAGGGTTTACTCTGTAGGAAATCATGCAGTATTTACAAATATGCAGTCAAACCCACCCTTGAAAATGATTTGTTCTGTTACATTTTGGAATTTGTCTTTGCTTGTTGCAAATATTGCTTCTATCATAAAGTGGTCTTACTTCTAATGCCGTGTCTTCTGAAACCCATCTTTTGAGGTTTATAAGTGCTCAAGTTTGTTAACATGGTAACATATTGGAAGTACCCAACAAAGCAGGTAATTATTCAGTCTGTTCTGTCACTGCAGACTTTGGTGACAGAACCAGGAGAAATGGCCTCAAGTTGTGCCAGGGGAGGTTTAAGTTAGATATCAGGAAAAACTTCTTTACAGAAAGGGTTGTTAAGCACTGGAATAGGCTTCCCAGGGAGGTGGTTGAGTCACCATCCCTGAATGTGTTAAAAACCGTTTGGATGTGGTGCTCAGAGACATGATTTACTGGTGGGTTGTCAGAGCAGTATGGTTAGGTTGCAGTTGGACTTGATGATCTTGAAGGTCTTTTCCAACCTGAGCGATTCTATGATTCTATGATTCTATGCAGTATCTCAAACTATTAACAGCAATTGAAGAGACATAGAGAATGCTTAATGCTTTGATCCTACTAGGGCTTTCTTACTGTTCCAACTCTTATTTCCAGATTTTCTTGTTACAGGAAAACCCCAAATTCCTTTGAAATAAAAGCCTGTACGTACAAGTTGGTAATCAAAAAGTATTTAAATAGTTCATATGCACTTATTGAATTATAAATAAATTGAAGGCAACTCCACAGTCAAGGCTGCACTGAACTTGTTTCTTAATGTAAAATTAAATTTCCTCTTTATTTCAATTCAGCAATTGAATTTAGGCTTTGAATTTGCAATTGCGTATTTAATGATCAGTTAACTACAGAACCTCTATTCATGACAGTTGCAGAACATTTAGATATAAGAGTTTTGCACTGAAATAAGAAAGCTTAATTATTGTGCTTCACCACATACTTGTTTGTAGCCATAAGTATTTTGGCTTCTTGGAATTGGTCAGTCAGTCTACTTAGCCAGAAGGCTACAGACATGAGGTTTACCTGGAACTCTGGGAAGCTGGCTACTTTAACCTTGGAAGGGCATGGAGAAAAGGACTATTTTGCTCTTTTATCAAAACATCTTATGTGGACACGGAGTTTGGGAAAAGGAATAAAAATGATACATTTATCCAGAAGACCGCCAAGCCTCACCTCCTGCTCTTCTGCCTTTATAGTTCAGTTTGCAAGTATCATTACTTTGTACTACTTGGATGTTTGGTTATTTTATTTCTGAGATTGACCCACCAATGTTACTGGCTCAAAATCTAGTTTGCTTTTTGTCATGGTTTTGTGATTTTCGGTTATTGGTATTCCACATCATAACATCATGTAGTGGATATACCTAGTTCTCAGAAGAGAAGGACTACTACAGTCCCCACGGTACTTTTCTCCTCTGTTACCATTTCCAGCTGGAGGGAAAAGATAAAAGCTCGCAGTATAAAAACTTGCAGATCACGAGACCTCGTCCCTTTTTCCGCCCGTCTCTCGTCTTGGCAGCACCTCGCTCTCCAGCCGTCTTATCGTCGGTAGTAGAGTAAGGCCTACCTTGATTTTGGGACATTCTCTCTCTCTGTATTGGATTTATCAGCTTAAATTGTAATTATATTGTATTATAGTGTGTTGTTTTGCATTCCGATATTTTATTTAGTAGATTAGTTTGTTTCTCCTCATATTGTTGCCGCTGTTCTTTGCTCTCAGGGCCATCTCCTTACCCTTTTCCCCTTTTCCTTTTCCCGGGGCGTGGACCCGTGGATCCCCCGTCCCCTTTGTCACGGAACCGGGCCGAATGCCCGTAAACCGTTGACACTTTTCATATTCCACTTAAAATTCTCAGCTCTGGATTTCCATTCTCTGTTTTCCAGCTTCCTCCTACATTTCACCAGAAGAGATCTTAGTCAATATGGAGAATCTTGGACTTTGATTCATTTTGGTATCAGACGATTGTCCATATAAATATACAATCACTCATGAAGACCATATAAAATAAATATCTTTGCTTTGTAATGGTAATTTTATTGATATGCATATAACATTGTGATTATCAGCACACAATCATATCTGTTGAGTGTATTACCAGTGCTGATGCAAGAACTAAGGCTACTCATTTGACTTAGATTATGTTAATGGAGACTTGATAAATCCTGTGTGTCCTGCTCAGCTGAATCATATTGAAAGAAAAAAGAGTGACAGCATGATCATCATTCACTTTGTGCAGAAAGAGTTTTGTGGGAAAAGCAGGAAACTGCAAATATTTTCTTATACTGTAATTAAAATTGTAAAGACTGTGCCTGTATATATGAGGGCTGCTCCAAAAATGATGTCTCCTATTTTATAATATTGGTCCAAGGCATCAGAGGCAGATGTTGGTGGTATGGCAGTAGAGACTGAACCTTCCCACCAATATTGCATTACATTTTGTTGCCATGCAAGAGATGGCAGCAGAGGGACAGTCTGACAGAATGGCTTCTAACACAGAAGTGTGAATGAAGCAAAGAGGTGGAATTGAACTCCTCCCTGTGGAAAAAAAGGCACCCATTAACATTCATCAACTCTTGCTGAACCTTTGTGAAGACGAAACAGTGAATGTGAGCTCAGCGAGGATGTGGGTGGTGTGTTTCAACAGTGATGACAGTGATGTGAAAGACAAGCTATGTTCCAGACAGCCATGCACGTCTGTCACACCACCATATGAAGAGCATCTCGATCAACTCATCCACACAAATCATATAATGGTCTTGGCTGTATTGAAAAAAATAGTGTCTTGTACCTGAGAATTTGGTCTATCAAATAGTGTTATTTTGGTCTTCCTATCGATTGTAATTTCCATGAAATTAAGAGGAGGCATTACTTTCAGAGCAACATACAGGCATGATCTACTTACTGATCAGTCAGATCACCAGCTAACTCAGAGAATGCTGTGGTTTCTACCCAGGCATGTGCACTTCTTTTGCACAGGAGCCCGAATGCAAAAAAGTTTGTTGCATTTTCACTCCTCTCCCCAGTGTTGTCAGGATGTGTCATGCTTGTATCTGATCTGGATCTGTGGCAGCTGGTCTTGCTTGGCCCAGTTGGTCTCTTTCATACCAAAAGAGCCATGGAGCCATAGCACTTTGCAAATTGCACTTGCCATCCAAGGAAACTGGCCTGGCTGGTATATTTGTGGTAGATACAGAAATATTACAGATTTTTTAAATACATTTTGCTCTTTTCCTTAATTTTCTTTCTATGTTACTATAAACCATGGTCATATTTTATATAGATTTATGATTTTTTTTTGAGATGTAATCAAGCTTGAAAAAAGAACATATCCTATAAGAAGAAAATATAATTGACTGTAGTATACCAGAAATTTTGAATGCACCGATTTGTTATGATGCACAAAGTAATTAATTCCTGCCAAGAATGATCCATCCAGCAGTGACATCATTGTATCAGAGAATGCCAACACTCAGCATGACATTTATCTTTCTGAGGAATTATTTCTGAGATTTCAATAATAACATTTTCCAACTACAGAAGGCAAGAGAACTCATTAAACATTATATGACTAGATTTCATTGCTTGCTTAAATCTGATCTGGAAGCCAGATCTCTTTGATTCTATCCAGATAGTCCTCTCAACTTCTAAATTGCTGTGTCTGTGACACATCATGATACTTCTATTTAGGTATATATTTTATACCCTTCATATGATAAAATTAAATGTAAAAGAAGCCTTAAAGATAAATAAAATATTATTTAGTCAAATTATTTTAAACTTCTGAATAAAGCTGTCTGGCTTTTTTTGATAAGGCTAATTTTCATTTCAGATTCCATTCCAATGGTTGGAGTAGATATGGATTGCTGTGTTTTAATTTTGTTTTCTCTTTATATGTTGGAAACTATTACAGGTAGTTGCCTCTGGAGCATTTTCCTGTGTTTGTGTATACGTTCAAGAAACATTCATTTTCTTTCTTCACCATGCACTGATTTTTTTTTTCCTAAAGTATGTATGGGACTAATTTCATTCTGATGGTGTAAATCAGTGGTACCCCTATAAAACCAACCAAGCTAATTTAAGTCAGAAAAGTAAGTAAACAGCTGACACTGAAGACTATACAAATAACCTTTTCAGCTCTTCTATGTTGAGATGCAGGTTAAGTGTGAGATGATTTGTCTCTAGCAAGCATCTGGTTTTCCCTACTTCTCCTCTAGTCTGTTTCTACTTTGTGCAATATTCAATGAGAACATTTACTGCTGTGATATGATAGAAAAGGAAAAGTTCATACCTATGAAAGTATTGTGCTGCTATGTTGTTCAGGGATATCTGTAAGTTAATTGCTTGGGTTGTTTTTTTGTAGAAGAAAAATGTTTGCAGCTAACAACCTATTATGCTGTGGGATCTCCTTCACGGGAAAGCCCCAGTATTCAAGGCTCTAAAATGAGACTGAACTCAAGCAGATGAGATATTTATGTGACAGATTCTAGTGTGAAACCACAGCAAATTTTCCTTGTAAGGAGAGTCATAGCTAGTAATGATTTAGACCATGCTTGTCAAACATAAATGGGATTTGTCCTGCTGTCAGTGTTAGTTTAATGCTCTAATATTGTAGGACCTACTAAAAGGTGTAGGCAGGAGGCAAATGAGACATTATTATGTGTTATTTTTAGAGTGAGAATTTAGATCAAGTATATATGTGTGAGTGTGTGTGTATTTTGGAGTTTGCCAAGAACAACATAATGCAGACTGAATTCAGACATTTTCTTTTCCTGAATTTTTTCACAAAGATAGATTGTGATACATTCTATATATCACATTGTCTCAAAGAAATTGCATTGCAAATTGCACTGAAAGCAGAGCATCTGTTTGGAAACAGACACTCTATAGCTAAACCTGCTGGTCACCAGAAACACACCTGTCTTCCCCATAAGAGGAAGCTGCATTTTATAGAATTCTTCTCAATTCACTGATGACAATGAGTCATCTCTGTTGGTGCAGTTTTTTACAAGCACAGCATGCAGGTTCTTGTTTATCACTGGTGAAAATACATAGCTAATGGTGGTCACTATCTTGAAAAATATTTTTTTTGTAGCTGAGAATGTGCTTTATCAAATGGAAACACAAAATCATAGAATCATTAAGGTTGGAAAGTTCATCTAGTCCAACCTTCAACCCATCACCACCATGCCTACTAATGCATGTCCCTTACTGCCACATCCTCATGGGTCTTGAACACTGCCAGGGACAGTGACTCCATCACCTTTCCGGGCAGCCTGCTCTAGTGCATTACCACTCTTTTGGAGAAGCCTTTCCTAATACCCTACCTGAACCTCCCCCTCGTGCAACTTAAGGTCATTACCTCTAATTACTTGGGAAAAGAGGCCAACACCCCCTTGCCACAACCTCTTTTCAGGTGATTGTAGAGAGTGCTAAGGTCCCTCATGAGCCTCCTCTTCTCTAGACTAAACAATCCCAATCCCCTCAGCTGCTTTCCACAAGACTTGTGCTCTGGACCCCTCACCAGCTTTGTTACCCTTCTGTGAACACGCTCCAGGGCCTCAATGTCTTTCTGGTAGTGAGGGGCCCAAAACTGAACACAGTGCTCAAGATGGAGTCTCACCTGTACAAGGGGATGATCAACTCACTCATCCTGCTTACTACACTATTTCTGATACAAGCCAGGATGCTATGTACTTAAAATATTATTACAGGACTGTTCAGTACAGGAGAGGAGATAAAATCAATTATCCTCTTAGTGACAATAAAATCTTTCTTATGATACTGCTCTTAGGAAATACCAGAGGGTGGCATGCTGGTGTTGGAAGAAGTTAATGCAACAAATCTCTGCTATAATGCTTCTCACCATATTCCCTTCTGATCCATGAAGAAACTTACATGCTCCATGAAATCTCATGACATCTATTACCTAGTAAAGAGCCTGAGGATATGGCTGAGATTTTTCTGCCTGATATTTGGTACAGGCTGACGGCACCATTATACCAATAGGCACAGAGAGGCCATAAGTCTTGATCAAAACAAAGAAAGCCCTTAGCAGTACAGGTAGTTCTAATTCTTCACTCTAGTGTGTTCCAGAGTTGTCACATAGATGGCAGTTTTGGGACTATCTGCCCTGCAGCCAGGATAGGGTATATCTGTATTAACAAGTTTTTTGGGGTAAGGGTAGAAGATGCATATAATGACTGGTAGCGCTGAGTATCTTGTGTCAACCCTTAATGCATTTGAGAATATTTTACCTAACGGTAGCTCTAGTTGATTCTGCAGATCAAATGTCTGCTAGCGGCTGGAATGTCATAGCAATGGTCCTGTAGCACATTTCCTAGTTTAATTTAATCCAAAGGAACTCAGATTGCATACTTGAAGACATCTCCCCACTGAAAGTAAAACGGCAAGGAGTATGAAGAGATTTGCTTTAAAAGTGCACTTGTGAATTAGATTGCTAATGTGGATGCAACCACAGTATTTGTGTTGATAGTACATCCTGGCTGCTCAGGGAAGGGCCACAGGCATGGCAGTTGTAATCTGTTCTTCCCTTTCACTGTGCATCTCTATTGCTCATTTGGTGGAGGCTGAGAATGGAGGTTTTCTGTGTTGAGCAAACCACATTGTAATTCTGACTGTTTTGATTAATCTCCCAAGTACTTTCTTTTTTTTTGCACTGCAGTTCCCCACATCCTCACAAACATTTCTATAAAAGTCAGGGATACTCCATTAGTACGGCATTCCCTTGCCTGCTTCCTCCATCTACTTTCATACAGGACATTTACTTTCTACTTAAAGTTATAGATAAGACTTTCTCAGACTAGAATACTTCTTACTCATTATAGCAGTTGTTTGGAAATTTCCAAGAAGTCATTACTAATTCATATTATAAATGTCAACTTTTTCTCCTTTTCCTTTTTTCTTTTTTTTCTTTTTCTTTTTCCCTTTCTTTCTTTTTTCCTTCCTTTCTTTCTTTTTTCCTTTCTTTCTCTTTCTTTTTCTTTTTCTTTTTCTTTCTCTTTTTCTTTCTTTTTCTTTCTTTCTCTCTCCCTTTCTCTCTCCCTTTCTTTTTCTTTCTTTCTTTCTTTCTTTCTTTCTTTCTTTCTTTCTTTCTTTCTTTCTTTTTCTTTCTTTCTTTCTTTCTTTCTTTCTTTCTTTCTTTCTTTCTTTCTTTCTTTCTTTCTTTCTTTCTTTCTTCCTTCCTTCCTTCCTTCCTT